>NC_056741.1:945614616-945775431 GCF_019279795.1 Protopterus annectens
TTTCACAGGAAGCGGTGATTCAGGAGGTAGCCATGCATGAAATGGATGGGGATACACTTTAAACAGTACATTAAAATAAACAAGCAACAAATCTTCATGCTGTAGTTTTAAATAAAAAAGGCAACAGTCAAAAGGTATGGTACAGACTGACTTCATATGCTGTTTGCCGTCACTTTCAAAACTCCAAATGCCAAACTGTTAGTCTGAGACCATAAAAAGAGAAATCTTCCAGTAAAGTCAATGGAACTAGAAGTGGTCCAATCACTGTTTAGCCTAACAGGGCAGGTCACCAATCACAGTAAGAGTATCATCCTCCAGTCACACTTCTGTGCAAAATATCGTGGCTAGGGTACAATACTGGCAAGTGGACTATAATAAACTTTCCTAGACTACTGGTGCTTTGGTGCTTTGTTTTCATTTATAGAAATGTATGACTGCTTATGTTCTAAGTAACGGTATAAAAAAGATGTTTCTTATTTAAAACAAGGAGGAAGGAATTGAATAATTTATGTAATGTTGCTAAGGTTATATGATATATAGCAATATATGTGAAGTATAATATTTGTTAATGTTAATTTGTTAATACAGTTTGTTTACTTTTGTATAAATGTAAATTCGCCTATGTCACAAGTAAAAAAAAGCAATGCCTTTTGGCTTTTCCCGGTTAGGGGTCACAACAGTGGTTCGCTGGTCTGCAGATTGATTGGCAGTAATGCTTTTACGGTGTTGAGTTGCCAGCCCGGTGCCCAACCTTTGTAGAAGGCACACACATACACGCACGCACCTACCTGCATGTCTTTAAAACTCACTCGACCACAGGGAGGACATGCAGACTCCGCACAGAAGGCACTCTAGCTGAGAGTCAAACGGGGGAACCTCTTGCTGTGAGGAGGCAATGTTAACTGCTGCACCACAGTGGCCTGGCTATGTCACAAGTGATAATTCAATAAAGTTGTTTAAAAAAATAAAATAAAGTGGGCTCTCCTCAGTAGCAAAAATGGAGGCTGCTTGTCATGGCCTATCAGAGTCATATGCTATGAGTCTTTTCTAAACTCACAGAGCATCTAGTAAGGATTAGATAACCTCTGAGCTCATAGACGTAGGAATGATTTTGCCTCAGTTACGGCTCTATGAGCCTGATGGCTTGAGTAATATACAAAAATGCTGTGAAAGTCTATGAACAGAAAACACAAAAACACTAGTACACCAAGTTGATGTTAAGGCATTTTAGTGGAGCAACAAAAGTTGTGCAATTTCTTCAGCTTTCAAGCTAACAGTAGCAACCCCTCAATAACTCACAATGAAGGGTTACTGCTAACCAGAAAGCTTGAGTAACTCAAAAACCTAGTTGGTCCAATGAAATATATTAAATCACTTCTATGTTATAATGTGCTTGTTACAGTTTTTCAAAAAATCTTTGCAGATCACTGAACATATGCTACCCACACAGAGAGAACTAAAAGCCTGCTAAAGCTTTCCATATTATGATCCTTTCCTCCTGGATTAATCAGCCCTCATCCGATTGTACAAGTGCATGTATTATTCAAGGTTATCTCTTACGATCTTGGGATTAACATGTAGAAATAAACAGCAGTCATTCTGAAGCACTGTAGCTACATCTGAGAAAAGAACACTACTCATATATGTCTACTCAGGATGCAAAACCAACATTTTGGTTTGCTTATTGTGACCCTAAAATTTGAAAAATTCCTCTAGGGGAATGCAAATGTCTCTAAAATCTTGGATAAGACTTTGACCATCTTTGCTTTAATGTAGGGTGATATTAACCAGATGGACACAATTTGCTATGAATGTTTTACTGTACACCTTTTTTTTCTCACTTTCCCTGAAATAACATTAATCATATAGTCTACTGCTGGCCCAATCTTAACATAATTGTGCTTTGTAACTTGCTCACAATAACTTAATGTTATGTATGCTAAATGCATTTCTATAGTAGTGTTACTATGATGCACATAGTGTGGACATGTGGTATTTTAAGCCTTATTGTTATCACCTTCTCTGTTGATCCGATTGTGTAATAGTACATTTATACTATTATGCTTGGAAAGGGCCTAGCAACTTCACTGCAATTATGACATTAAGAAATAAAGGAAAAAGAAAACCCTGGTGTTGAACATCCATGTTACATTAATTCAGGAAAGGAGTACTGCTGGTCCCAAAGGCCAGCAAACACCTCTGCAATTCATTCATCACTGCTACAAACGTCAGGGTGACTTCATGTTTGACACATGGGGAGATGAGGTCACTGCCACATGCTGGAATTAAGTCACTTAACCTCTGCCAGAATGAGTCAGCTACACCTGCATCCACATGTGGAGTCAGAAAGCAATGACAAATGTCTGCAATTAAACAAAGGAATGCAATTTAGGTCCATTTTCAGTATGTTTTGTAACAGTATATTTTTTAAAACTAGTGACATTTTACTAGTTCTGTTTTATAAATACTCATATCAAATGAAAGGCAGGCACAGACAATATATCACCAGCTTCAGAAAAGTTTTCAAAAACAGAACTTTTGATCTAACATCTGTTTTTTCTCATCACCTGTCATTAACGTGAAGGTACCAAATTGCTCAGAATAGCAGACTTCAAAGAATATGAGGTCCACACAATCAAAACACGAGTGCCACACAGGCAAAACAAGAGGTTAACCCTCCAAAATGTCAAAACGGACAGGGTAGTACGGCAGAACAAAAAACTGCATCATAATCATCAGACTGAGTGAACGCTCTTGTACCTGTCAACATCCGAACATTAAACAGTACTGCAGTGGCCTTTTAAAATCAAAGCATACAGGGTCAGAGCGTGGAACACTCTTATTTATCAGAGCACAAAGTCTTTATCATATCTCATGCACTCAGTGATGAGGAAGCTTTAGGCTTAGTGTATTTGTTTAATAATGTATATATTCTTAAACAGGTCTGAATTTCACCAGTTTAGAAGACTTTATAAACACAGAAGCCACAAATTAAAATTAAAAATGGAAACATGCAAATAGTTCCAGGTTGTGCAGGAACCTATAGCTGATGCATAAAATAGGCCACTAAGGTCAGGGTGACCCACACCACAACATAAATTATGTGCAAACATTTCATCTGATAACACCAAAACATACGAAGTAGATGTAATGAACTGTATGAAAAATAACTATGAAGTCATGTGCATTTTTTTGTAGACTATACTGGAGAATGTTGCCATCTTTTATTGATGAAAATACATTTCCCAGTTAGCAGCCATTACCAGATTTGACTATCCAGTGCACATTTCCCATTTTTACATGTGAGAAGCACAGTCTAAAAAAAAAAAAAAGTGGCCCGAGCACAGGGGAGACCCAATGGGGTATTCATACACCAGGACACTGGAGAACTTTGCTTATTCATTTTTTATTTTGTTCTGCGTGTTTTTACATCCAATTGAGCTACCACCAACTCAGGCAGCTGAGTCCCAGTTTAAAATCTCATCCAAGTGATGGCACACACACAGGAGTGCAGCACCCCCATAGTGGGAATACAATCCGCACCCTTCTGCAGCAAAGGCATGTTAAGCTACTGAGACTGCAAATGAGCATAATAGTTTTACAAACCCCTCTAAGGAAAACTGCACTGGCAAAGAAAAAAAAAGTACAAAGCAAATGCAGTAACATGAACTACCTGGTGCTCTATTTTTGGTTTACTGAAATAATTTAAATCTGAATATTTTAGGATAGCACCATACTTCTCAACTTGGTCAAGAATTTTGGATACAGCCAAAAATAACTGGGGACAGAAAGGGACACATTTTACATATTATTTTATGTATTTGTTAACCAGGTAAACCCAATGGGCAAAGTGTCGTCTTTAATGGGGTGACCCAGGAACACTGCCTGGTCAAATGACTTGTTTAGTCACAAAATAGGTGGAGGTGAAAGGATACAATCGCTGAAGCACTGACTACAGGATGCAGTTAATTAACTTAAGTGCCTGCCAACAACAAATAACTTAAAATGTTAACAGAACAATATGTGTTGCAGGGACATACATTCCCTGAACAATACACACTTTGAAATTGTAATGCTCGGCATCATTGACTGACTATGATCCTCAGTGATTTACCAGAAAAAAGTTAACATGGGACAGGGCAAAAATCAGTGATGTTCTGCTAAATGCTAGATAATAGGACTTTAATTCACTTAAAATGTGAACAGAATAACTGGTTTTGTAGCAACATACATTTTCTGAACTAAACAACAAAAGCTATGAAACTCTTATAATTGGCATTACTGACTGACTGACTATGAACCTTAGTGAATTTTAACCCTCGGTGACTTTTCAAAAATGAAGACAGAGATGAAGGTTTGGCAACTGGAGCAGAGGATTTGGCTCTAAATTTTTAATTAGCTGCTTGCAGTAATCAAGAGTACATGTTTTGATTCTTTCTACATCCATTTGACTATTATGTGACTTTCGAGAAAGTCACTTCATCAGACAGTACTCCTTTGTTGCCTCTTTACCTGGTTAAAAAGATAGAAAAATAAAAAGCTAAGGCATACATATGAGGATAAATTCTCATGTGAAGTTTCTGAGCAAAAACGGTAGAGGGGCAGAATGAGACCATGCTTAACTGGGGCCCTAGGCAGTAGCAATGAACCAGACACCCTTCCTCCCATAGATATACAAATATCCCACTACTTGGCAGTATCTCCCCAGTTACCATAAATCCCTGTTAAACGTGTTACTGTGCATATTGTTTTCATCTTTACTTTTATAAAGATCACATAGATTTGGATTTAATGTTAAGCTTTTATTACAATTTTTATAGCAATATTACTGACAGCTATTTGATAAAAAACACTCTTACTGAAAATAGGCAGCATAAGCAGTACACTTCTCTTCCTTTGAAACTCACTTTATTGAAAATTCATCTGGTAACCCATGAAACTATAACAGACATGAGGGATTAATAATCAAATAGCATATAGTCAAGCATTAATAAGGGGCTATCAGAAGGGCACATCATTTCAAAAGTCAAACATATAATGAATTTATTAACAGCTTTGAAGCATGCTGGACACATGCCTCTATTCAGAGGAAGCCTAGGGCCACTCTCTGTTGAAATAACTTGCACAGACTCACAGACAATTGCTAAGGAAACCAAACACTGCACTGAAGCTGCTCACTATCAGTTCATAGGTTTAACTCATATGCACTAAATACCAAGCTGTTGCAGACCAACACAGTGCATTTCTCTTCTTCATGCCTGCAAAAAGCAAATTACAATAAAAATGGATTCACAGTTAACATTTTAACATTAAACTCACAGTCTTCATGCCATGCAGTTTACTCACAGACAAATAAGAATTCGGTCAACATTAACAAAATAAGAAAACCAAGGCTTGTACCCAAAAAAACATGGCATATACTGATGAAGCCCCTGTTTACTACAATTGATTCCTTCCTTTACACCATTACTACTCTGGGATGCAGGAAATACTCACAAATACAAAAAAAAATGTGCACACACACACACACACACACACACACACACACACACACACAGAAGAAATCAACAATTACAACCCCTTCTATGCCAACATACACTATGATGTCTGCCTGCAAAATAATCAAAGAACAAATACATAAATAATCACTTAGTAGTGTATTTCAGCTCTCTACTGGTAGAACCATTCAGTGCATCCCACTGCACCTTCCCTACATTCCCCTCACAATATATTAGATCAGAGACAAAAACCCAACAAACAGGAACAGATTTTAAATCTTTTCCTTATACACTTAGACAGTTGCATTAGCAAGTATGCTCCTAAAGAACACAAAGTCTGAAACTTACAATTTTTTTATCTATTTGTTAACTAAATAAACACAGTAAAAAAAATGTCCATTTTCAGGGGTGACCCAGAAGTACTGCCTGTATGACTTGATCACATACTGTAATCAAATTGAGGTGGGAGGATTCAAACCCTGAACTTTTGACTAGTGGAAAAAATGTATTAACAGCTCAGAGCCATAACTGACAGACAAATCTAACTCACGTACTTCATTCAAGACAACAGCTCCTGTATGTATACATCCAGTTCACACCCACAGCTCCTTATGGCATCCAGACCTTTTTTTGGGCCTGGTTACCTACTAATAATAAGCAGTATTAGAACGTGTGCAGAGTTATTAATAAAATGACACCAAGATTATTAATCAGCATGCCCTGCAAAAAAGAAATTCATCTATGTTTGTCACTTATTATTAATATTTTCTTATTAACATTCATATTTTCATATGACCTGAATGTAAGTAAAACAAAAGAGATTATCAGAGACTACAGGAAGAGGCAACACTCTATATACTGCTCCTGATCAACAGCGAGACAGCACAAAGGGTATGCAGTACCAAATTCCTTGAAGTTCATATCTCTGATGATCTCTCTTGGTCAGGGAACACCTGCCACATAGTGAGAAAAGCACACCGATGTCTCCACTTTTTGAGAAGACTCAAAAAGGCGAAACTACCATTGTCAGCACTTACCACCTTCTACAGAGCAGCAATTGAAAGCACCCTAACATCCAATTTTTCGGTATGGTATGGGAGCTGTTTGGTCACACATAAGAAATCACTGCAGAGAGTGGTGAGAGTCGCCGGGAGGATAACTGGCATTAGCCTGCACACAATCCAGGATCTTTATACATCAAGGAGCCTAAAGACAGCCACCAAAATACTAAATGACACAACTCATCCTGCAAACAGTCTGTTTATGAGCCTGTCATCGGGTAAAATATACAGCATTATTGGATGCAGGGTAGCTAGAGTCAGACAGTTTTTGCGCAAAGGTGATCAGACTTCTTAATTCCAACATCAGGTCTGATCACTAACAGGTCAAGAAGTTGGAACTTCGCGTCCACTGTGCAATATTATTTTATCTTATTTATTAAGCCCAGCCAACCATTATAATTTATACTGCTAACCCAGGTGTAATGTTGTACATGGCTCATGTGCAATACTATTACCAGAACTTTGCTGCTAGATGTGTATTTTTAGTATCTTGACAAGTGTGTGTTTCTAGGAAAATATGTAGCTCTATACTTAAGTGTAGAGGTGATTTATAAGACGGTTGTAGTATTATTATCATTGTTTTAAATTATGTCTTTCTATGTATATGGTTTCCTTTTTGTCTGTCCCATGATGAGCTGATTGCATGGAATCTCATTTAATATACACTTATGTAGATCTAAATAACAATAAAGTTACTTTTGACTTTTGACTTTAACCTCATACTTGGAAGCGCTATCTAACGTTGAAGGGTATGGTGTGATATTCTATCTGGGAGACAAGAAAATTCTTTTTAAGTGTCTTTTTCTAGCACTGTATACCTGATATATTGCTAGTTGTTTGCCAGTAATTATGAAAATAAATAATATTTCCATATGTACTAACACTTCAAAAACCAAGGTACTTGCAAACTGTCACGACTTCAGGTGAAATCTTAAATATTGTTGAAGAAAATTATCTTTGAAATCTGCACTTTAAGTTGCCATCTTGAGTGATATCAAGTGTTATTTAAATTTATAACTATACAATTAAGCATATGTTTCATATAACTGTAAATACCTCAATAAACATGCACTCACACAGGAATTTCTTGTTGTTTTGTGAACGTTTATGTCCCCTTAACAAACACGTTCTAACAATATATGTCTACGTTGTACAGATTCCAAGATTTGAAAATGTATTTGTGAAAGTATAGCAAAAATATAATATGTGGTTTGTGTGTATTACAATACATTATAATATTTATGGAAGGACTATAAATGCACTGACTATTATCACTATAAAAAATACGTCTTACTGATAACATAAATGTTCACATAATATTTACATTTGTTTATTTTTTTAAGATTATTTTTCAGAAAATGCTCTGGAATGGAAGATGTACATAGGCTGCTGGAGGTGTGACATTCCACACCAAATAGGTGTTAATGTGTTAAAAGGTCAACAAAAGTACAACAGGTGTTGCATGGTCATGTATTTTCTGAACAATGAGAACTGTGAAACCCTAACGACTGATTTACCATGGAGGTCTGGCAGTTGTTGTGGAGGATTAAGGCTCCGAATAGCTACCTCAAGTTTACAGGGTTTAAGTTGTTCTACCTTCAACTGTGAGGTTTTGAGCAAGTCACAACCAAAAACTTCTAACTGGGGCTTCACACACACACACACACACACACACACACACACACACACACACACACACACACACACACACACACACACACACCAGTAACAAACAACTCCTTCCTGCTGCTTACATACTGGAGTGCATTAAAATGTAATAAATACAACCTTCCTCCTGCAACACCATGCAGTACTTTTTCTGACTGCAAAAATACAGTAAAAGACATCTCAGAGCCATTTCAAAAGGTCCACACTCTCCCATGATATAAGAACACTTTTGGAAACAGCCAGTTGCACATGCAGGCCCACGTTCAAAAGGCCTCTGTCGCCATTCTCTCCTGTTACATAACAACACTTATACAAAGAGTGAACTTCAATTGTCCACCTGGGTGTTAAGTGTCAAATGTGTTAGTATCATTTATCCAGGGGAGAGAGTTTTTTTTAATATTCCATGGACAGGGGCACTCACTGTGGCACATACCTCATGTGCCCCCCCAACACCACCCTTGCAGTATGTGCCATAAGTAAAGTCACTTCTCATATGCTGTTGGTTATGTTTTTATTCAGGTTCCTACTACTTAATGTGGCCAGTACCTTCTTAGCTGAAAGGCATCATTTTTACCAAATGGCAAGAATTACATAGTAGCACAGTACATAAAAAAGACTGTTCCTCAGAAATCAATAATGTGTCTGTAGATCACTTTGAAATACTCAAAATTTGGCACATTACATCTTACGCCTACAACAGAAGATGCTAAAATGTCTTTATCCCAGTCTCAATGTTGTTGTTGTTTGTCTTTCGGTTAGGGGTCGCCACAGCGGAACTCCAGTCCGCTAACGATTGGCAGTTGGTTTTTATGGTGCCAAGTTGCCAGCCCAACGCCCAACCTTCAACGAAGGCACGCCCATTCAATGCATGTCTTTCAAACGCCCACTCGACCGCAGGGAGGACATGCAGACTCCACACAGAAGGAACTCCCAACCCAAGCCGAGGATCAAATGGGAGTACCTCTTGCTGTGAGGCAACAACGCTACCGCTGCACCGCCGCAGCTTTTATCCCTCTCAATGTAAACTTTTAAATTGCAGCATATATTGCATATCAGGTTTACTGGAATTTGAAAACAATGGTGTGTAACTACTGTTGCACTTCATAGCTTCATTAAAAGCATTCATTTATAAAACAACTTTTACTTTTAAAGTAACTAAAATTTATTTTCGTTATTTTCAACAGTGATAAACATTTAAAATAATGTCAAAACTGCTACACATTTACTATTAAAACATTAGAAGCCCAACTAAAGATGCAGCTAAAAATAACTTATCTGTCAACAGTTTTCAGAGTCTGTGGTCTAAATGCAGTGGACTTAAATGCCAAAAAAAAACATAGTTTAAGTCAACAAGTTAACACATGTATAGGATAGTAAAATGTATTTTCATATAATGCTGCATCATCGTTCACTTCATCACCAAGTCTCTAACATAGCCTCCATCTTTTTCTTATTAAGTACCATGCAACAAGCCACACAGCCACATTTTCTACTTTTTTTATTGGTTGCAGTTTCATACATTTCTATTTAATTATATATCCACATTTAATGAATATGGAGATCTACCATGCAAGCACCCAACTGAGCACTTGCTCTGTGTTTCTCAACAGCAGCTCTTTGTAAACTGCATGAACAAACACTTGTTTTTACGTTAAGTCTAAATGTCTACACAAAAACTATGACAGCTCTCTGGAAATGGAAGACCTATGCTAACATGCTCACAAATATTCCTAACTCTTAAGGTAAGCCCTGTGGGATTAATCAAACATATTTTGCTGGAGAATCAAAAGTAATGCTCAGACTTACACAGATTAATATGCATTCTTAATCCATGCCACAAGAATTAAATCTTAGTCAGTCTGTTAGCCTGATAGCAAGTACAGTATTACCAAAGAAAACATGGTGGCTCAGTAATAAAGTCTGCATCTCACAGGTTTAGGATTTGGGGTTCAGTACTGACTTCTGGCAACTGTCCATGTTGATTATATATATATATATATATATATATATATATATATATATATATATATATGTATATATACAATTCCTCATTGTCTTTTAATTGTTGCATCTCAGGCTGTTGCTAAATGGACCAGGCAAATGATCATTTTAAAACTGAATTAAAGAGATGATGATGTTAGTTTGTTATTCCAATAAATAGCCAGTATACAGAAGACATGTTAGTGTTATCAAGTGTGAGACCATTCAGACCAGTATCTGATTAAGTAATTAATTGGCTTAAGGTTCCTACACAGGGTTGATAATATAGAATGCATGTAGGCTAAAACACTTAATCCTTCCTAACCTTGCAGCTGGTACCTACCCATGGCTATACCTCTTAGAAATGAGATAATATAAAGCAGACAACAAGACAAATACGCACTGTTACAATGCAAGACAACTGAAGGACAGCCACACTTGCTGAAATATGCAGAAGGGAATTTAATTACACTTTATAAAACTACAGATCTCTTGGATTATTCAACTAGAAATAAGACAAAATCTTGCAAGTGAAAAGTCTGAAGTAGAAAATGCCCAATATAAAAGCTCAGCCCTAAAGTGCAAATTCTCAAATGATTTCTGGCCTCATTAATGCAATTTGTGTGTTTATATATATATATATATGTATATATATATATATATATATATATATATATATATATATATATATATATATATATATAAAATGTATATGTATATATATATATATATATATATATATATATATATATATATATATATGTATATATATATATATATATATATATATATATATATATATATGTATATCTATATATATATATATATATATATATATGTATATATATATATATATATATATATGGGATTTGGACACATGCTCGACTAGCATATGTCTGAATCACAAAACATCGAACACACATACACGAAAGCGCTTACCATCGACAAGCGCTTCCGTGCATGTGTGCCTGTTTCGTAGATCGGACTACAGTGCGAGTAAGGGAAAATTCCCTTTTCGCCACTGTAGTGCGATCTTGGAGTGACAATAATAAAGTAAAGGGGGTGTGGTGGTGCAGGGGGGCGAAGCCCTCCTGTAGAAACCTAGAATTTTTTTTAACTACACATACACGGAAGCGCTTTCGATGTTAAGCACTTTCGTGTATGTGTGTTTGATGTTTTGTGATTCGGACATATGCTAGTCAAGCATGTGTCCTAGACCCATATATATATATATATATATATATATATATATATATATATATATACATGTACATATATATGCATATATATATATATATATATATATATATATATATATATATATATATATATATATATATATATATATATACATAGAAATGATGAATACCTTTCCACTGTTAGAGTTAAACTGCCAAAAAAAGTAAACATAAACAAACGGCAGAAAATACGAGCTGAGTACAGAACATGAAAGTTGGCAAGGTGCTATCCACACTCTAGATGCTGGTTGTCCATTTAAAAGCAAGTTTTAATTCCACCAAAATTAAAATTCAACACAGTAAAAATGGTCCCTTCCTTGTCAAACGATAAGTGCTTTCGATTAATTTTCTTCAGATCGTTAAAAAATATGGGACTCCCAATTGTATTTATGTATAAAAATTGACTTGACATCAGACCAATGCAATTCCTAGATTTCGATCTTTATTTCATCTCATCCAATCATTTTGCATATTCACTCATCTCATTCATGAACCACTGTAGCCAATACAAAGATCCTATGGCTAACACACCTACATGTCAGCCAATGGTAGGTCTCCTTGCCTTTAAAGTCGGCTTCAGGGGGATATACACTATTTAAGCCAGGTTGTTGATCAGCTCGTAAATTAACGATCTATTTTGCTTCCCTTAATTCCATAAGGTTCTCAATATCACCTTTTCTTGATCCAGTATGAACATTTTCAATAACTTGGAACATAAAAGAATGGTTAGCATGCATGCCAACATGCAACGCTAGTGAATTATGAAGATCTTTATTCACGATGTCCCTCTGATGTCTTAATATGCGTCTTTTGAAGATTTGGTTGGTTTTCCCCATGTAATAAGTTGGACATGATTTACACGTGGCTAAATAGACCACATTGATTGTCAAGCACATGGCTTTCACATTAAATATGTAACTTCTTTTGTTTCTTGGATGTTCAAAGAGATTACTACTGTCTATAAGAGGTAGGCAGTGCAATGTCCACATCTAAATGGTCCTTTGCGACCTATGAGCTGATTCTTACTATAACCATCCTTGGTGCAAAGAAGTCTTTTTAAAGTTTTCTTATTCTTAAACCCAAAATGTGGTTTATCACCAACAATATTACATAATTGTGGGTCCTGTGTCAGGATAGGCCAAAATTGTTTTATTACACTTTGTATCTGGGGATTATCCGTACTATAAGTGAGCAGTACTCTAGTATTTTCTTCATGTTTTGGTTTCTCACACTCTGCAATTTCTGATAGTCTCATGTCTTTATCATTGTAACCTCTTTCCTTCAAATTGTCTTGTAAGAATTTAATTTCCCTTTGTCTTGCTGTTTCTTGACTGCATCTTTTATAGATCTTGGAAATTTCATTGCGCATGATGTTTTTAGTTACATGCCTAGGGCGCATGCTACTCTTTAGTAGGTAAGGATTCCTCCATGTATTCTTCCTGTGTAACTCTGTTTCCAGTGTACCTGCTTCATTGAAAATGACATTAACATCTAGAAAGCAGACAGCTTCTCGTGAGCAGTTGGCTGTGAATGTCAGGAAAGAGGTGGTGGAGTTAAGATAAGCATGAAATTATATGAACTGCTCGGTGTCCCCTTTCCTTAAAATAAAGAGGTCATCCAAAAAGCATCTGTAATATGGGATGTTGTCATGCCAAGGGTTATTCAGATAGAGAACATGTTGCATTTCCCAGTCTACAAGCACTAAGTTGGAGTAACTATTGGCACAGGGGGTGCCCATGGCAACCCCCCATTTCTGCCAATAAATCAAATTTCCATAGACAAAGTAGTTATTTTCTAATATTAATTCCAGAAGTGCACAATTTTTTTTTATCTCTGCCGAGGTCTTCCTTAATGACAATGTCCATCTTATTGAGTCTATCCCAACATCTTTGGGTATGGTAGTAAAAAGATTATTCACATCAAGAGTGGTTAATTAAAGATCTTGATGGCTATTAAATCGTTCCATAGCTGTTCTAATATTATTCAAAATGTCATCCGTGTCTTTTAGCACAGTGTTGTAAAAACATAGAACTTCTCTTAATTCCCTTTCTACATATAGGGACATGTTTTCTGTGATCCACCCCTGTCCCGATACTATCGGGCGTAGGGGTGGGTCATGGAGATCTTTATGTATTTTGGGAAGTCCATTAATAGCTGGAATAGTAGATTTAAGAACTTCCAAAAAATTGTACAGCTCCAGATCTATCTGTCTTTGTAAAAGCATGTCATTAAGGTGGATATTCACCCTTTGTATAGCTTGGTTGAGGTTTCCTGGTGTTACTCTCGTGTATGTTTTACCATCTTTAAGCATGGTTTCCATTTTCTTTACATACCATACGGTATCCAAGACCACAATGGCCC
Source organism: Protopterus annectens (assembly GCF_019279795.1). Classification (NCBI taxonomy): domain Eukaryota; kingdom Metazoa; phylum Chordata; order Ceratodontiformes; family Protopteridae; genus Protopterus; species Protopterus annectens. The sequence goes on from NC_056741.1 coordinate 945,628,423, forward strand.
CACCTTTGTCAGCTGGTTTCAAAATAGCATTCTCATTTTGTTGTAGATTATGAATGGCTTGTCTTTCATCATAGGTAATGTTTCTATAGTGTTTAATGTGGGTATTCATTCTTAATTTTTCAACCTCATTATGGCATAGTTGGATAAATGACTCCACTGGAGGATGGGTAACCGGTACAAAAGTACTAGGTTTCCTTAACACCTTGTTCTGATTGGAATTACTCCCATATATGCTTCTCAAGGTGACGTTACATCCAAAACACTTTAGATCCATGACAAATTCATTTAAATCCGATCTAAATGCAGAGATAAAGGTTAAGCCTTTTTGTAAAACCGATTGTTCAGCTGAAGTTAAAATGTGCTTGGAAATATTCACAACCAAGGAATGTTTCAACTCATTGTTTTTTTCCTCTTCTAATCTTGACTCTGTGATCTGTTGTTCTTGTAGAATGATTGTTTCAGAAAAAACGGTAGTGAGGTGGACATAGGAATATGTATTCCACCTTTCTTAGGAATAGCTCCTGTCGAGCTAGCACCGGAAATGCTTTCTGAGTTAAAATTAGATGAATAACCAGGTATTTCAATGGGTGCAGCCGTACTTTGTTGGTTTTCTTCTCCTTCATGCAACAAAATAGGGGGAGTTTCACCTAATTCAGCATGAGATGTACGCTTATAGTTAGATTTTGGTGCATGTATTCCAGTTCTACGTTCATCCCTTGGCCATTCAAAGATGCGACTCTGTTTAAAATCTAATACACCTCTATTAAGTTTTTTTTACTTTCTGATCTTTCAACTTGGATTCATAAATATTTAGACTGAATTGTAAAGTCTCGAGTTTATTAATTTGATAGGGAGTCAAATTCACCTTTTCTAGCTCCAATTGCTTCTCTTTTATCTGTTGAGCAATTTTATCTTCTTCCGGTTTAAAATATTCCATTACTAGTTTTATGTAACGAAAACTAGTTTCAAGATTAATGGCTTGCCAGCGTGCTAATAAATCAGGATGCTGGTTGCCATAACTAGGCATGCATTTAACGCACAACACTTGTTTTTACACCAAGTCTAAATGTCTACACAAAAACGACAGCTCTCTGGAAATGGAAGACCTATGCTAATATGCTCACAAATACTCTTAAATCTTAAGGTAAGCCCTATGGGATTAATCAAACATATTGTGCTGGAGAATCAGAAGTAATCCTCAGACTTACATGGATTAATAATTCTTAATCCATGCCACAGGAATTAAATCTTAGTCAGTCTGTTAGCCTGATAGCAAGTACTGTATTACCAAAGAAAACATGGTGGCTCAGTAAAAAAGTCTGCATCTCACAGGTTTAGGATTTGGGGTTCAATACTGACTTCTGGCAACTGTCCATGTTGATTCTGTATATATCTATATATATATATATATATATATATATATACACAATTCCTCATTGTCTTTTAACTGTTGCATCTCAGGCTGTTGCAAGATGGACCAGCCAAATGATCATTTTAAAACTGAATTAAAAATATGATGATGTTAGTTTGTTATTCCTATAAATAGCCGGTATACAAAAGACATGTTAGCATTATCAAGTGTGAGACCATTCAGACCAATATCTGATTAAGTAATTAATTGGCTTAAGGTTCCTAAATAGGGTTGATAATATAGAATGCATGTAGGCTAAAACACTTAATCCTTCCTAACCTTGCAGCTGGTACCTCCCCATGGCTATACCTCTTAGAAATGAGATAATATAAAGCAGACAACAAGACAAATACGCACTGTTACAATGCAAGACAACTGAAGGACAGCCACACTTGCTGAAATATACAGAAGGAAATTTAATTACACTTTATAAAACTACAGATCTCTTGGATTATTCAGCTAGAAATAAGACAAAATCTTGCAAGTGAAAAGTCTGAAGTAGAAAATGCCCAATATAAAAGCTCAGCCCTGAAGTGCAAAATCTCAAATGATTTCTGGCCTCATTAATACAATGTGTGTGTCTGTGTATATATATATATATATATATATATATATATATATATATATATATATATATATATATATATATATATATATATATATATATATATATATATATATATACATATAATATCTATTTTATATATATATATATATATATATATATATATATGGGATCCATACACATGCTCGACTAGCATATGTCCGAATCACAAAACATTGAACACACATACACGAAAGCGCTTAACATTGAGAAGCACTTCCATGTATGTGTGCCTGTTTCGTAGATCGGACTACAGTGCGGGTAAGGGAAAATTCCCTTTTCCCCACTGTAGTGCGACCTCGGAGTGAGAATAATAAAGTAGGGGGATATGGGGGGGTGCGGGGGGTGAAGCCCCCCTGTAAAAACGTAGATTTTTTTTTGTACTACACATACACGAAAGCGCTTTTCAATGTTAAGCACTTTCATGTATGTGTGTTCGATGTTTTGTGATTTGGACATATGCTAGTCAAGCATGTGTCCTAGACCTATATATATATATATATATATATATATATATATATATATATATATGTATATATATATATATGGGTTCACTTTATAACATCGAAATACTGAAATGTCGAATTTCAGTATCTCGAAGCTATAAAGTCAAATGTTAGAAATAGCGAACGTTCATAATCGTGAATTTCACATATCTCGAATATATGTCGAATTCACGGTTATGAAGTTGCGCTACATAATGTCCGGGTTTGTGTTTTGGTGGTGCGCGGTGCTGTGTGTGGATGTAGGTGTTATGTCAGGTAAGTGAGTGTTTTGTAAGGGTTTTGAGTGGGAGTTAGAGTGTGTGTGAGGGATTGGAGAATGTGCGTGTGTGAGGGAGCTTTTGTGTTGTGTTTGTGCGATCACGGAGTTAGTATATATAAGTAGGGGGGGTGTGTGTTTTTTTTTGTTTATGTTGTGATGTGGGTGTTATGTTGTATGTTTAGTGTAGTGTGCAGTGTTTTCGGTTATGTGGTTTCACGGTTTTTGTTTGTCGGTGTTTTGTGGATTCGGTTTTATAGTCTCGAGATACTGAAATTCGATATTTCAGCATTTCGAGGTTATAAAGTGAATCCATATATATATATATATATATATATATATATATATATATATACACACATAAGTATATATTTTTTTTAATGACAGCTGCATAAATCATGTCTGTCGAGTTAAGGAACACTTTAAAAGGATATGTGACACTTTATAGGCTACGTCCCAATTTGCAGAAGAAAATCACTTTTTCTAAAGTTACAGATTTGTTTTAGGTGAAGGACAAGTCCCTGCTATACCTTCCATACAGACACTTTGCTACCTGTATGCATAAGAGCTACATAACCAGCTCCAAAGTCAAACATCAATAGGTAGGTGAAGTAGTTTTGATGAACTATGACATACTAGCGCTGAAAACTAGTAGAATGAATTTTGATGCACATGTTTCTGGTATAATCTCATACTTTTTTCCTTTGGATATTTTTTAAAATGTAAAAGACGTGTTGTTGAGTTTTGTTTTCTGCTAGTACAAGTCGGAATCTTAGAGCACACTGTCCATTTAATCAGAACCATACTTCTCAATTCTACAGATTTTTGCACAATGTCCAGAATTTTTGCCATATATTTTGGTCCATTTTTCATAAATACTGTTTTTTTCTGGCAAATCATTAAAGATTAAAGTCAGAAAATAATGACAGACATTTGAGTTTCAGACTTCATGCCCTTTAGAAAATTAATTTTAATGCAGAATCTGTTATTCTATCAACTTTCTAAGTTTGTAAGAGCAATATTTTAAAATTGTCCCTATTTCTGGGCCTTTGTCCCCCCATTATTTATGGCTTTGTTCAGATTTCTTGCTCTAAGAAGTTGAAAGGTATGATCAGAACAACCCTTTCACCTGTCACTGTTTCTTAAATTTATTTCTTATACTTCTCAAAAATACCAAGCTGTTTTAAGGATATTGCTGTTATAGTATGCATTGATTTGAAGGATGTTCTGTGGGATTTTGTGCACCAATCTGTTTTATTCTTTTACCATGTCCCCTATTAAGCTGTATCTTCAAATGGAGACAGCAATCTGACTTTATTCCAGGACAATGACTTATAACGGGGATTTATCTAACATGAGATAATGCATACCCAACTGCTGCCACACTGTTTAACAATATGCAGGTACTGGACTTGAGTCAGATGTGGTTGATGTGGATTTATACCCCTCACATAACACTCATCTAAAATAAAAGGCTTTGAGAAATACTTAGCATACTGAAGAATCAACACTCACATACCCCTGCTTTTAAACAGAAGGCTTTGAGAAATACTGAACACATAAGGACTAGAACACTTGATACCTAACAGATGTCAGTTGTTAAATCTGAGGGTGTAATGACAAGTAAAAGAATTTTTAAAAGGCATAAAAATTGGTACACACTGCCCACACGTGACAAAGTTTCCACTGACGATAATTTATTCTCAGAGTTCAATGAACACATGAAAGCAGCATTTACAATTATCAGACAAGATAAAACAAACTGTAGAAAGCATGTTAGTATTAAATGCTGATAGAGCTCATTCATTAATGTAAATGTCATGCATTTTTGCCTATTTGAGTTCATTTGTAGGCATTTAATAACCAAAGTGGTTAGAAGCATGGCTACATATAAATAACTGGATATAACCATCTGTGACTGGCAACCCAAATGGCCATTCTAATGACTACTAGGGGTAAAACACTTAGCAGTTAAATTTAAGATATCCTTTCCATTTAGTTCACTGATAACATCTAAACTTAATAGAATACTTTCATCATGTCATAGGACAGGGTTAAATACAACAATACACCTGAGACATTCTAGCAAGAAACAAAGAGGTACCTACACAGTATGAAAGAGCTGTTTAAAAAAATGGACTAATTGTTTTGAACTTTATGCTATTTGATCTACAAAATCATAAACATAAACTTTAACGATGACATAGAAGCATACCTCTCAGCTGTCCAGACTTTCACAGAATGTCCAGATTTTTGGGTCATATTTTGGTCCGTTCCTCATAAAATTTGTGGTTTTCTGGCAAATCACTGGGATGATCTGAGGATTGAAGTCACTAAATAATGACATACATTTGAGTTTCAGACTTCAAATCCTTCAGAAAATGCATGTTAAAACAAACCTTGTTACTCTAGTATCTTTTCAGGTTTATAAAAGCAATATTTAAAATATGTCCCAATTTTTGGTCCTTTGTCCCCCCATTTAGTCGGACTTTGTCCAGATTTTTGCACTAAAAGGTTGAGAGGTATGCATAGAAAGCTTTTTGGAGATAAAAAAAAAATCTGTTCCACTGGTTGAACTTAATTGTGTCATGCTCTGAAGCTAAATACATAACAACGCTGCAGATGCAACACATTAAAAGCAAGTAAAAAAAGGATGGTATTAATACAGACTGAGCTATCTGACAATAAATAAAAAAGACTGAAAAGATACACTTCACCAAAGACTTGTGTTTGTGATCTTAGATAAATCTGTACTTTGAAATGGGTTGATGTTGATTTAAGGCAGATTAGACCTGTTAAATTCCTCTGTATTGATTGTATGTACATATTACACATTTGTGATTATAAGCAATAAAGAAGCACAGAACAACTAAAGCAAACCTAACTTTCTGCACATCACTGAAGCACAGCAAACATTTTCTTCAAGATGATCTCATTTTTTAGTGAAGAGATCGGCATCTATTTTGGCATTTCCTTCTGATCCATATACTATTTTTTTTATTTTTAATCGAACACCATTCCCTTCTCTTAACTAAATTATCACAAAATTTCCCTAGAGATAACATTGGCCATCTTGTCAAGCTAATCCTGTCCTCAAGCAGATCCAAAGATGGTCACCTCTAAGACATTAGGAATTATTAGTTAATAATGTTGCTTGACATTCAATGTAAAGAAAAGGTTACCCTGTGTCCAGCTACTACCTACTCCCACAAATATAAAACTCAAAGGAAGTATGAATCTGGTCTGATGGCAAAGTGGCCAAGTATCTACCTAGGCTGCAAGCAAGTTATGTAGCTGGTTGATTAGGAACCTGCATAGCCAGACAGCCAGCTATGTGTCAGGCTTGAGAAGTCCATATCTAGCTTGCCTACCTGAGGGAGGCACATGATTTCCCAAATGGCAGTATCTCTTTCTGGTGGTTAAAAAAAACAGGGAGAGGTATGGGATTATATGGCTATGTGATGTGAAAACATCATGTGCTGTGTACATGAGGCATCACTGTGTGCAAGACTCCAAAATAACATTCGACAGTAAAGCTAAGCAGATAGGCGTCTTTCTCGGCATTAATAGTAATGAGACCGGTGGTCATCATGGTTGCTTAGCTCTCTAGTCATCTGTCTCTTGCAGACTGTAGTCCAGGCAGAGAGTTATTTATAAAGGGGACTCGTATATTAAGAGGAATATGGGAACACCGGAGCAGCAGTGGCCTTGCTGACAAAGAGGATAACAGAAGTGAATGCAGTTACTATGACTGACATTACCGGTACCGAAGTGAGTGAGGTTATTATGGCTGACATTACCAGTAGCACCAAGAATACCAGCTTTCACTAATAGAAAAGCCAAAACAGCTAAGAAAGATTCATGAGAACAGATGTCAGTAGCCAGACCAAACCAGAAACCACTGAGAAAAAAAAAATCACTTGCATCTCACAAAGCCAGCAACTTGTCATTTTCCAAAGTGTACAGATTAATAAAAACTAAGGATTTTTTTTCTATAAATAAATCTGATCACAGTATGTTAGACTTGTCGTTGTTATTACCTCACTGTCCTTCACTTACAGGTCCTGTGCCTCAAATGCCTAATACTAACTTCCACTGTCCCAATCAGTAAAGTGTAGAATTACTACTGTACCCAACTGATTCAAAAAAGTAACAAAAACATTTGGCCATACTCCAGAGATCCATTAATATTTCTCTCTGCAAAATACATTTTACACTGATGCTCATATTAAAATATATCCTGAATTTATACTTCAATGTTTACTTAGCAATATTTCAAAATCTTTTAAGAAACTCATTATATATCACCAGCAATGGCAGCATTCAATAATGCAAGCTATGAATAAAAGTATTACTTCTTGTCTACACAGAAAAAAATATGGACTGTCTGCTACACCATGAGACAAACTCAAATATCAAATGTTTTAATGCCTAAGGATCTGAACAGTCCTATTCTTCATACTCACAATGGAGATATAAGAAATAATTCCTTCTTGCACAACATGAGTGTGCTTTGCATTGCATGTACATTCCCTACTCAATGCTAAGCACTTCACTGCACTAGACATTTCTATGTTACATTATGTTCTGCAGCTTTGCCTCTGCTACAGGAACAAATAAAGCTTTCTTCTGTGCAGTGTGTGGGCACTTGTCTCAGATGCCATGCAGAAAAGCACACAGTCTGTAATGCTGAATCAAGGGTTTCAATAAGGCATTCAAGCTGCTGCAAGCCAGTTCTTTTGAGTCTGTGTCCTTCCTGTAGGCTACATCCCTGGTGATGCTGATACAGACACAAGACCCCCCAAAAGACACACACATTAGATGGTTTATGGTTTGCAATGATAAACTAACTTTTCCTAAATTAGTGACACCCTTGCAGTGGTAGGAACATTGACATATATTTATATATATACATACATACATACATATATATATGTATATATGTGTGTGTGTGTGTGTGTGTGTGTGTGTATATATATATATATATATATATATATATACATATATATATATATATATATATATATATATATATATATATATATATATATATATATAAATAGATATAGATACATATATAATGTGTAGTTCTGTTTCAGTGGCTGATTTCTGAAGGGCAAAAGGAAGGACCATATTTGGGTTATATGTTCTGCTATGGTATATCAATAGATGTAAGGCAGATTCGAATGCACAGTGACTGAATAATATGCAGACAGTTTTGCTGGTACAGGTTTCTCCTTAAACAGCACATACAATTTGATTAGGTCATGCTTTAGTAACAATTACCTGTATAAGTGTGCAGTCAAACTTCAGGTCCAGTGAACTTAAGACAGATACAGGAAAATGCAGTGTGAACAGAATCTGAGCAAAAATAAAACAAAAGCAGCCATGAAATACACCTCAAGGCCACGGACTTTAATGTGACCCTTTACTTTAACCTTCCTGTGTCTGTCAACTGCAAATAGGCATGGATAATGAACTATACTTACATTAACCATCTACCTTAAAAGGACATATTTTAAATATAAAATGTAGAAAAAAGACACTAAGAGCCACTTCCAGCAGTAACTATGAACCTTGCTGCAGCATTCTGGCAAGATACATTTCCATTGTTTCATCATTTACCTCCTCAGAGCTCCTGCCCTGCACTCACTCTTCAGCCTAACAAAGCACCTGGCAAATTGCCACCCTACTAGCTTTCCACTTTATCTAAGATCTGATGGCCTTGCCTCCTCTCCCCCCTCCACCGCAGCAGAATATTGCCATGGCAACCATTCCAGATGGAGTTGCCCTATCTTTCCTGCTGCCATAGCTACCAGATCCCTGAAGAATTGCAAGCATTTCCATCTCTGTCAGAGGATTGATGAGTTATTTTCCACATTTCTTTCCCCTCCCCCATCCTAAACATTATTTAACATACCAGAGCATTAGTTGTTTATTTTACTTCAGTCCTTTCAAATTTATCTTGCAATCTTACAAGTTAACATACAGTGAACAAATCTAAGCGTTCCTAAAGGCTTGCAGCAGTCTGCAGCAGGTGGGGGATGGGAAAGAACAATCTGCCATCCCCCCCCCAGCAGTTCAGAAAAAAAAATTCCAAAGGCACTTAATTGAAACTACTAAAACAATCCGCATTTATATATTTCAGCACTGGGTCTCGACCTGCATTAATCTATACTGTTTAGGGCCAACATTGCTATTCTATAGAAAGACTAACCTAGGCAGTTAATTTTCTATGCGAAAAACAAGTTGCCAGTGCTCACACAGCGTTTTTTTGTAGCTGTTTTTCCTCCTTCTTGTTCTGTGCTCACAAAATGCATCATCTGAAAACAGAAAGTCCAGACAAGTACATCCATAAGCAAAATGTCAGATTTTGTCCCACCGGCTACTTCAGAATGCACAATATGCATGGTTTGTAGTTCCATGGCCTAGAAAGTTGTGCATAAACCAAAACATGATACGCACTACACGCACTAAATATTATGGAAAGGTCAAACCACCGCAGCACCCTGCTTTGCTGTCTGAACCACAGGCATTTCTGTGAAAACCACAACAGCCTCAACTGCTTTCGGTGAGGAAAAAGGAAAACAAGTTGCTGCATTTCTGGAACAGTTTCAATGTAGCATACGCAAACATAAACAACCCAGAGGAGACAGTAAGTGGGAAAAGCCTGCAACAACTATACACCTATCTGCTGAACAAAAAAGGAAGTTTGCTCTTACCATTTGCTAGACAATGAGAAGTCTCAGATGAGGCATGCCCTAAGGGAGATGCAGACTTTCTTTCCAAATGGGTACAAAACCACAAAGCAGCCACAAACAAAAGCTAGCTGGCCATTTTTTATCTTACCACTACAGTTAAATGGGCAAGCTGACTATAATATGCCATTTTCTTTAAAGGAAACAGCATCAAAAACAGCAAATGTTTTGAAAAGCATGAAATGAAATAAATATCAACAGAATCACAACAACCGTATGAAAAGCAAATGGTTGACTGACATACTTTCGAAAAAATACAACTGATGAATAGCCACAAATGTATCTGTTTCTCTCAATTCAACCTTTAGAATAAAGTGCCCAACTATCAATCAGCAAGATGAAGGGAGAGATGCTATTGCATGGAAATACTCTGTGTCTTGAGGGCAGAAATTTCAGGAATGAAATGTATCCCACTCCTTCCTCAAGGGGACGGAAAAGCTACTTCCTCCACAACAAGGTGGTGAGAGAATCCCTGGACAGCTCCAGTCTTGGTACAAGCAACACATAGGCTAGAACAGTAAACTCTGGGCAGATACTGTAAGGATAGGTTGGTGTGTTGTATTATTATCATGACATACGTAAGGCCAGATTCATTAACACCTACATTAAATGTACACTAAGTGTACAAGTTCTGTTTTCAAGAACATCCCTACCACATTGTTTGTACTTTCTAGTCACTCAGGAAGATTACTCTATGTGCACACACAGTCTCCACTTTGTGATAACCTTTATGAATCCCCCTCGGTATTTAAGGCTGCAAGAAAATCAGTAAGAAAAACTAAAATTAGGAGGCAGAAGGTGTCATTGGTGCTTGTATCCTTTGTTCACTCGGAATGGTGTAAACACTTACTGTACACTTAGCATAGCCCTTAATTATAAAAGACAGATAACTAAAAATAGTTTATATTGTGTTGTGAGGAAGCTAGGTTTATGCCACCCGCATCTGGTATGTGATCAAGGCTCTAGACTCCAAGGTGACAGCCCTTCTAAAGCTGACAGCTCACTTAAAAAAGGGGTGACCTCTACTTCTTCCACTAACCAGATAAGTATTCAAAGTAAATGGGAGCACCACACAGAATACATTTTATTTATTTAAGCAAGTGGGGAAGTGACTTGCCTTTTTTTGTACCTTTTTCATAATCACCTGGCCCACAATCACAAGCGTAAATGGAATTTATGGATGACACATAGCCACCAGTCAAACAAAATATTGCAGTTCAGTGGTTAAAGACTTCTGGCTAATAACTCTACATCTTGCGTGCAGTCAAGGCCATCTGGCCAGTGCATGTGGACTTTGCTTACCAGTTAACTGTGGAGTTTACTTAAATTCATCTTACTTCCACCTCCCCAATCATGTTAGTTAATTGCCATAATACTGGACAATTATGCATAGAAAGCACACTGATTTATGTGGTTGCCTCCAGTCAAAATATAAAATTATCTGTTTCTGCAGACTATTTAGCACTCCTCACAAAAATGCAGGATCACACTGTATCTGTATTTAAATAGTACAGACAAAATATTTGCTACATGTGTCTTTTTAGGCACAGGGCACTACCTGACATAAGCTGTTGAGTCCCCCCAAAAAACAGCATTTTTTCTATCTGCTTGAGATATGTCATTCTTAGGGGGGTACATGTAACTTCAATTAACAGTACATATCCTGCAAAGTCATGGGTGAAGATTAAAAAAAAATCATAACTTTAAGAAATTAATTATTTCACGACCAAAAACTGTGAAGGGGTACTGTAAAACAAGAAATGGTCTAAAATTATCTGAGACATACAAACACACACAACATTTCATGTTATGTATGTATGTATTTATTTATTTGTATACTATAACATCTTGTATGCAAATCCACTCTTTCTGAAATAAACAAAATGTAGTTATGAATTAAATTTTTTTAAAAAGTAGTAGATGCCTCAATGGCCAAAAAAAAAAAAAACAAAAAACAAAACCATAAGTGATTTTCTACTCTGAGCTAATTCCGGGTTTCTTTCCTTTTGATCTCTTGTCTATGTCTGCCAATAATTTTAATTGTGATTCTACCAACCTGGCCTGTAAACAATCACTTCTGAGCTCCTGTCTTTTCTTTCTGTCTTCTCTGTCTAAATGTAAATATGCTACATTCTGTTTTCTCTTGCTACAGTGCCTGTCATACATACATTAATTATTATCAATAAAAATTGTCAGTTTTTCAGGTCAAAAACCTGCAGCAGAGTTATACTGTCGGTCTCATCACTTGCAGATACTGTAGGGCATTTTCTAATTTGAAGTGCTGCTCAATACGTTACTTGCTAACTCAGATTTAACTAACTCTTGCTGTCTAGTGTACTTTATTAATCTGTTATCTAGGCAAGGCCAACTAGGAATAAATGGAATTTTTCAGTACAGACTCTGGAGTACTGGGTTCTTCAGAAAACTTGCTCAGACTTGCAGAGGACAGATATGGAGGCTGTGTGAATCAAACTCAGGTCAAAAGACTACAGCTAATATCTAGCTCATTGCATTTACTATCCAAGCCAAAAACATAGCACTACTGTCCTGAAATAGTTTGCATGTATTAATCAATATTTTAGTTCAGTGCTATTTTTACGGCTAATGTTATTATTTTATAATCTAACCAATTTGTACCTTAAAAGATGTTGATGAATCACGCCAGTCTGCAAGTCTTTTTCTAACTTTAAAACTGGCACATAAAGTGCCAAGCTCATTAACTTTCTTCTCTTGTCTTTTTGGGCAAACATAATGAATGCATTTCACATGCTCAGATTGAATGCTGGGAACCCCACAGAGAAGTCTAGACCTGGGGTAGTAAGACAGCCAAGTAAGAAGTTTCTGCTTCTGCTTCCTCAGCCAAAACAGCACCATGCCCCCACCCCCCAATGAACTACAGAAAGTTACAATTCATTATCCCAGCAATGAACCTACAAAAGAAGCAAATGGCAGAAGGGAAAGGCTGGGTTCAAGACTATACAGGAAGCATAGCCAATTCAAAAGATAAATTTCCTTGCTCAATATATGCTCGTCTAATGGTCAAGCAAATGCAGAACGTAGGTGTGCTAGGTAATGTTGAAAGTGCATCAAAACTGTATGTTTGCAGTTTCTTAGCTTCTGGGACATTCATCTTCAGGATAGAAGGCAAAAAAAGTCACAAACCCGTTCAACAAGTACTATGTACTAGTGATTTTAGGAGGGTTAGACATGTAGTGGATGCAAATTGGGGCATTTTAACTACAGATGACAGGATTAGAGATATAGTGGGTGATAAATCCAATTTTACTTATAAAACCAAGAAATCTCTTAAACGTCGGCTGTGCTATAGGGACTCTAGATTGATGCATACAGAGTTACCTGTTAAAGATCAGATTGTTGGCACTCAACCTTGTGGTGGGAGGGTGGCCTGGGTGTTAGGTGTTTGCCTTAAACACAAGGCAGGGGTTGCAGGAGTCTCAGGGATAATTGGCTAGGCTTAAAATGGCTCGCAAGGGCAGTTAGCTTAGTTCTAATCTATGAACCTATGAACCTATGAACATTGTCCCTCTATTGATACAGCTAATGTTTTTATACATCTAATAACTAGACAGAAGTTTATGTTTAATTTGAATGCACACTGTAAAACTAGAAATATATATCTAGCTACATGCACTGCATGTGAAAGTTTCTTCTTAGGAAAATCAAACAGAATGCTCTATGAACGTATTCCTGAACACAAATATGCTATTAAAAGGGCAGATTTAACTAATGCCCTAGCTAAGCATGTTTTTGAATCAGGCTCTTCACACTACCTCACGTTTAAGGTGATAGAAATTGTGTATAAAGGACTAAGAGGGGGTGACTTTGTTAATTTTACTGAAGAAAGGGAACTATACTGGATTTATAAGTTGTGTGCAGATAGGAAGCCAGGGTTAAATGACAGGGTCTCTTTAAGGCCAATTTTGAAATCTAGAGATTTACCTAGATAATTACTGCATAGTCTTTATTGGCTGTGTAACAATATATTAACTTGAATTGTATGATGCATTTTTATTCAGTATGATGAAGAACCCTGTGTTTGAAAGCACTTACTGTGTGGATTAAAACTGTTTTTATTCAGACCGCCTTTGTTGTTGGCACTTCTTTTTGTTTTTTACTTTAAAGTTTGTTGATTTGGGAAGTTCCTACAATTTTCCTGTTTGGCGGTGTTTTTCTCTCTTTAAGTACTTAATGTCACTATGTAACTCTTGTAGTATAACTGTGACTTGTACCTTCTGCCACTGTAGGCATTTGTGATCATGCCAAACATACAATCTATGCTGCAGACACTGCGTACAAATTCATGTAGAGTGGGACTGCTGACATCATCATTCGAACTCTAAGTAGTATGAGAAAAACTTTTGTAAGCGGTTGATAAACTTTTTTGTTGTTGCTAGAGTTCTGTTTGTGCAAAACAAGTGCTACAAAAACTGTATGAATTACAAAATAAACATTTTAAGCGCACGCGCGCACACACATATGCAGTGCATATTAAACACATTCTTACAGCTTTGGTTGTTAATACCTTTACACTGATTTTACTGCTGGAGTCTGTCTCTTCACTATAACTTTCTGGCTGTGGTTCATAAAAAAGAAAGAAAAAGTGTTCTTAATGCCATGGAAAGACTGATCTGTTTATTTCTTCCTCAACTAATTCTCTTTCATTATTTGAAGAGGAAAGCATCCGATAGGATTCCTATTTGGTTGTTCCCATTTTTGCTTCCAGATCTGAAGAAAGGAGGAAAATGGATTATTAAACATGCAAATGCCTTTGTGAGTGCAGCACATTCCTGACCTTTGGAATCTTGTGATATACAGAACTGAATTCCGGAATATAGCGTGGTTTGTGGCCTATAAATAAAATATGAATGCTATGGAGGTACACTGTCAAATATTTTAAGTCATACTTAGTTATGGTTATGTTTTCTGGATTTATAAACACAAGTTGTAGGAGTAATTTGTTACTGTCCCTCCTACACTTTTTAGTCAGTAATAATGTTTTGGGTAAGCAGATGGCTAACTAAAATTGTATTACCAAAAATCCTAGCAGTAATTGATTCATGTATGTGTGTGTGTGTGTGTGTGTGTGTGTGTGTGTGTGTGTGTGTGTGTGTGTGTGTGTGTGTGTGCACGTGTGTGCATGTGCGTGTGTGTGTGTGGGTGTGTGTGTGTACGTGGGTGTGTGTGCATGCTTGTACGTGCACCTATATGTTAGTATGTGTATATAGTACACAATATGTAATCCATAAAAAGATGTACACTTCCATATACAAAGTTCACAGACAGATTTTCAGCCTGAAGCTAGAACTGTTAAATGAAATATCTTTATAAGAAAGACAAAGAAGTGCAGAGTTTAGGTGTGCATTTGTTGCTGGTACCAAACACACATGACAAGCCATGAATGACATACTTGTACAGAGCTGCTTTAAACACAGTCCCCCTTTAAATCTACTGATGTACAGACTACATGATCTAAGTGAACTAAATGTTCAAGAACAAACTCATGAGGATCTTAAAAGCAAGAATCCTGTTTTCTACAGAGTCACAGTCACTACATAGATGGTTTTTATTTGGTCTCTGATCATAACTAACTTATTGCATGTTTGAAACATAGATGCCAAACAATTCACCTCAAGAGAAAAGTTCAAGAGACAAATCTTGGTATTCGAGTCAAGAAGACAAAATAAAAAGGTTATGATCTGAGACATGATCGTAATTCTTTGCATTTCATGGAGATTTTTCTGCTTTATGTACTACTAGATACCAAAGGGGAAAAAAGTGCTACGTGTTTTGCCAGCTTTCAAAGTCATAAAGCACTTAGTGATGGCTGTCAGAAAGACAAAGTAATATGCGTTAGAGAGCAGAGTCAGAAAGACAATGTAACACACATTGTCTTATGTTAAGGAAAGTCAGGGTCCGATTACTGGCACAGACAGCGGGCAGAGAGAAATCTATTTAGAATTCTGCCACTGTCATTTACTGGCTAGTACTTGCAGGTGCCTAGTCCAATACCCAATCTTAACAACTGAAGCAGGGGTGCATAACAATTGTTAGGAATGGGTTTCCTGCTACAGAAGTGCTTACCTGGTTTGTCTTTTTAGAGGATATTTGAGCATAATCACCATACTCCATGTACTACAATGATGTTTTAAAACTGCCATGGACATATGAAAGACTGGAAGTTGTGCACAAGATCCCTTTAGGTGCTTGTTTATAGTAGATACATTAACTTATGACCCCTCTGTGGGTGAAATGAGCACTGTTGATGACATCTGTACAGTCTGATCATAAGAGAAATGTGCAAGTCATAGTAACAGTATGTTTCATCAGTGTTGTTTCTTGTCAGCACACCAAAATGATTTTAAGACTTTTGAAGAGTATTTATTGTTTATTCAAAACATTAAGGAAAGCTGTGTCTGCCTAAGCAGTAACATCCTGCAGAAGATGGAAGTATTTTTAGTTCTTTTTAATAAGAATAATTTCAGCTCCATGAAATATACTTTAATTTCTTTAGCTTATATTACAGACTAGTTCTGAAGAAATGCATCCACAGCTGTCGAGATTATAATAAAAGATTTCAACTTCTATAATAATCTTTCCTCGTTATGTGCATTTTCTAAAAAGAGCTCAAAAGATGCTGCTTTGAGGTGTAAAATTTCACTCCTACTTCCAACAAACATAGAGGTGTTAAATTGCTTGGAGATAACTGAAACGCTGAATCCTGTGTAACAGACTGGAGAAATTGGTGTTGCTGTATGCAAATCATGGTGAAGCAGGAATGAAGAAAACTGTACCACTGCCCATTTTTACATGCCATATAAAAGCAAATGGCAGGCCATACTCAGCCACACTATGTACTTCCATGCATCTACCTGACTCCCAAACATAATATAATGATGATGGCTTACTATCTCAAACAGCATATGGCTGAGTAATTACTTATCTTGAATACCTACGGCAAATACTTAACACTTATGGGATTAAAAGAAAAAAAAATCAGGGGGCATAGGGTGGGCACATCACGTTCCATTATGTGTCCTGAATGATGAAAAAGTAAGGTCGGGATTAATGAAACACAGTGCTAGCAGTATTTGTTATTTTTCACAAAGAAATGACAGTGTGCCAGCCAAGAAAAGCACAAAGGTGACATGTTTACATATATGAAACCAGCAAGCGGAATTCAGGACTGAACTTCTAGGTCGATAAACATGCCAAAAGCTATAGTAAATGGGACAGGTACTTACAAGAAACTCTAGCTTACAAGCCATGCAGCAAAATCTATGAGTAAGAATAAAAAAGAATGAGGGTGAATGCAAAACTGATTTAATAAGTGACAGGAGTTAATATATTAAAGAACAATCACTAGCGTGCGTGCGCGCGCGCGCACACACACACACACACACACACACGCACACAAGCACACACGCACACACACACACACACACACACACACACACACACACACACACACACACACACACACACACACACACACACACACGCACACACACGCACACACACACACACACACACACACACACACACACACACACACACACACACACACACACACACGCGCACACACACACACACACACACACATACACACTGAGGGCACTTTGAATAGAGAAACAGTCAACAGTTGGACCACTTAACACATTTATATTCCAATCCCACTCATCAGTTTATTACTTTAGTAACCTTCTGTCAACACATAAACAACTGAAGGTAGCAGGTGGCTGAGGACTTTATCAGCAAGTAAAGGATTTTAGCAGACAGAAAAAAATCCTGGCTGGAATCATGGCACTTCACAAATATACATGGCAAATCAATCTAATTTCAAGTGTATCTACCAGTATGTCTTTGGGATATAAAGGAGGAAATCAAATCCCTTAACAAAAATCAAAGTAGGTGCAAGGAAAATAGAGACTGCTTATAAGGCACCATCTTGTAACCAAACGACAGGACCAAGAACTGTGAGACAGCAGTGGTAACCACTGAACCATTGTGGTACCCAATTCCAGTTCCAGTTTCTTACAACATACAGAGTGTTGTTCAGGATGCAACATGTACCCTGAATCAGTGTACTGCTAAACTAATGCAGGGAAATAAGTGCTATTTAGAAAATTCTGACACCATCACAAAAAAATTAAATATTCTGTGAATATCATTACAAATGAATTTCCATTCTCTGACAAAGGTAACACAGGATATAAGTAAAATATATAAACATATACACACAGAGGGAAGGAGCCCTGACTGTGACCCAGGCAAATGCGGTTTGATCAGTGGCTCCAGATCTGGAGGAACCAAAGAGGGGAGGAGTAGGAATGAAGGTGTTATGTCTATTTGTCTCTGTCTCTTGGGGAAGGGTTGTGTGCCAGGGTGAGTGTAGTTGTCATTTGCCAGTGTTTGCTGTGGAAGAATGGCTGACGTCTGTGAAGGACAGACAGAAAGACAAATCTGATAAGGTGTTATCCTGGGAAGCTGCAGCTCTGTGCTTTACTCTGACTGGCTCCTACTTACACAATTTGTTCTGTGCATTTCCACGAATGTCATAAACTGTGCTGTATTTACAGGCAACCTACAAAAAAGACAGCTCTGGTTAAGTCTTAATACAGATGTCATTACTCTAATTCAAAATAACAGCATTTACATTCCTAGATGTCTACAGCTGAGAAGAATTTAAATTTAAATTTTACAGGGAAAAGTTAGGATAATAATGATGCATACATGACTGCACGAGACACTGCTGCATATCAAAATGTTGTCCCACAAAGGACGGAGTTATCCAAGACCCAAACCTAATGAACTTGTTGCATTTCACTAAATCAAACGGGACTAGGGCTAAGAGTTCCAGGGACCTAAATATGGTCTGCGACTTAAATAGGACATACTGGAGGGACACATTTATCTCCTAGCGACTGCGGAATCTTTGGAAAAGACTAGAAATTCATGTGAAACAGAGCACCTCTATGACACTATTCAAGAGGAACCTGGATGAGTGGATGGGCACTGTAAATTCTTACCAGGGATAATGCCCACAACCCTCCTGGATATGGGCAGTCATCACTAAATGCAGTCTTGGATATTGACTAGCATTTTCATGGTATTACATTAAGATGAAACAACTAGGCTTAAAATGACCTCTGGGTCGATAGCCTAGTAATCTCATATGATCCTATGAGCAACAAGGGCTATATCTCTTCATAAGCTGGCCCAAGTGCTGGGGACCTGGTCAATAAAAGCACCCTGAACTCATTTCTTGCTAAAAACTGTATAGATGAATTCATACTGCTCAACTTCTTAGTGCAAGAAATCTGGACAAAGACTGACAAAAGTGGGGGACAAAACCCCATAAATAGGGACAGATTGTAAATATTGCTCTTATAAACTTAGAAAGTTGCTAGAGTAAGATTGTTTGTGTTAATGTACATTTTGTGAAGGATTTGAAGTCTTAAACTCAACTGTATGTCATTATTTAGTGACATCAATCCTCAGCTAATCCCAGTGATTTGCCAGAAAACCACAACTTTTATGAGGAACAAACTAAAAATATGAAGCAAAAATCTGGACATTCTGCAAAAATCTGCACAGATGAGAGGTATCCCTAAATTTACTGTGCTTCACATATGTTGATGTTCCTTTGTGAAGAAAAAGACAAAGAATAATTCCAACAACAAAACGCAGAGTTTCTCTCATCATTTCACTGGATGTAGACTTATTCTGGTCCCTAACACACATCTGTTGATACTACCAACCCACAGTACAATTTTCCTCTCACACAGTCTACACTGTGAAGGCATGTACCATCCACTGTGATCTCCCACAGAAATCACAACTACAGATGACTGATTCTTCACTTCTTGCATCCGACAGCACCTGTGTATAAATTCTGTAGATATATGGAAATAGTAAAGTGCTAACCATGGCCAGTGAAAGGCCATCTAAACTTCTAAAACAACCTTTGCCTGAAGATGGAAATAAATGATTATAAATCTGGTTCTATAAGAATGTGCAAAATTCAAATCACAGTACTACTTGTACAGTAAGCTTTTGTTACATTGAGCTAGCAAGCAGTACACCACTCCTCACAGCAGTACACCAAGTAATGATGTCATATTGGGTGTAGGAACATTTCCATGGGAAAGTGAATGATGTAACAAGTCACATGTTATAAGACCATCTGCTAGAATCATCCTTAGGATTCAAACTGGTATACTACCTGACCTAGAAGCAGATATATGACAATAAAAAAAAATATTAGGCAGTGAAACACCAGACAGTTATAAAGTAAGGAAAAATGCAGGCATCTATTTCACCAGACTAAACAGGAAAAATAGAAAGGCAACATGCTGTGGAGACATTTTACCAGAGTCCATCAGAAACACGGACAAAGATAAGGTAATGGGAAAGGTATAGATAGGCACTTATCAACTTATAGACCATAAGAAATGACATAAGTAGAAAAGTCAGATGCACATTTTTATAAATGCCTGTGATATTGCTGACAAATTCTCATTTTGGTGCATCATAATATGTAAGAGAGAACACTTTTTTAAAATTTTTAAATGTACTCTCATCTTCAACATTCACTTGCAAATCCATGTTATCAAAGATTGGTCAAAACAGCAGTGGCCTTTAAGAATATTTAACTTTTAAAAGGAACTTAGGTTACCTTATAAAAGGAACTTGGGTCACCTTGTCAAGCAAGCTTTATGAATTTTTACTTGTATTAATTGCTGTTTTTTAAGCATGCTGCCCTTTAATCTGTTTGTTCAGTAAAAACCACACTAGACTTGTCCAACTGTCAAAAAAGACAGTTTCTTTTAACAGCCAGGACACAAAATTTGTTGTGCAGTTAATTTGCTTTCACAGAAAGTGAGTATGTAAAGTACTCCAAAATGGCAAATTTATGACCAGCTGCTGTAGTGTTCTTTTATTGGAAAACCACAGCTTGTTGCTTACAAAGGCTCTGTAAAAAAACATAACTCTAACTTTGCAAAAACAGGTTTATGTACCAGCTGGATATCCTTAAATATAATGCAGCAATAAAAAACTTTGGCCGTAAAAATGTAAACCTGAATGAGAATGAAATATGACCCAGGAACACTTGAACATAATCTTATGGAATATAACTTAGAAATTCTCAAAAACTGAAGTATATGCTCATGCCTTCATGTAAGTAATATAGCACAGATATAACTTTCTGGGGATATAGAAAATCCTGTAACAATCTAAAACACCACATGGAAATAATACTTCCCTGAGTGCAACAGAGCAACAAGATCATTTAGCTTGAAAAACAGAAATTTTAACCATGGTTTAAAAGTCACGGCTGATGGCAGTATTAAAAGGGTACCACTTAAAAATGCAGTGAGATAGTACAATGCATTCTCAGAAATATAATTTAGTTTTCATTGGTACATATGTTCTTTACCTAGCCATTTACATTCACTGATGCCAAAGGGAATACGCAATGTCCATGGTTAACTCAGCAATGGTCTGGGTACAAGACTATGGTTGGTTGCTTATTATACAATGACTGGCCATTAACATTCAAAAACTAGCATGCTGATTGGTCAGCCCAGCCAGCGTGCCCATTGTAAATCAAGCATATACCAACAGAAAAAAGTCTGGCTGCCTGGACTTTCTTCTAGTAATACATGCTACCGAAATTCTAGTTTTGTTTAATTAAAAATAAATAAACCTAGAAATCCAGAGACTTCAAAAGAATGAGAGAAACAGGGCAGAGAAAATACAAGGACAATTAGATACGTTATGCAAAACTAGAGAAAAGTATCTGATTATCCTTGTATTTTCTCTATCCATTTTCTCTCATACTTTTGAAGTCTCCAGATTTCATTTTTTTAAATTAAAAACAAACAAAAAAAGCAATAGAGATCTTCCTTTCTTTGTTGCTCCCTTTCCACAGCAATGATGTACTGTGAAAGCATGGAAACTTAAGTCCCATACGCATGTGCAGTACATCAAGAAAGCCCTATGATAACAGGAAAAACTTGGAGGAGCACCATAGCACTACTATACAAGGACATTATTTAAGAGAAGTAAGCAACTTTTTTCTTAAATAATGTAATTGTGTAATAGCAATAACCCATGGCTGGGTGTGGGTGATGCTGATTTACCTACTGTTGGCTTTGTTCGCTCTTGTGACAAAACCACACCAACTGTGGGTACATCCAGCATTACCCACACCCAGCCATGTGTTATTGATATAATATTCAGACCACTGAGAAATCTGGTGTGTAGCTAATATTGCAAACATCCTTTGCATCTGTCTTCTTCTACGGAGTTGAAAAATGTAACATAGTGGTGCCCAGTGTAAAATAAGCAGTCTAGAAACTAATAAGTACTTCACTTTTTCTTCATAAAATACTGCTTCATTACTTTTCAAAGGCTTACTGTTTCATTCATTCCTATAATTAGTATGTTTAGAGATGGGTGGGAGAGGGGGGCTTGCTCCTGTACAAAAGCAGTTAAGTATTTGTTTTTCTTTTCCCATAACAGAAATGCAATTTATTATAAGCAGAACGAACAAAATTTATAAATAAGTGTTTTTTCAAAGAAAGCAAAGCATAGCTTTCTGTAACAGATAAAAATTAATTATTTATTCAGCATTGTTTTTATAAGTTATTTATCTAAAGGCAATAAAAGCAATTTTACATTAACAAAAATCACAAATAATTTTATAAGGAATCTATTCACATAATGAAATTTGGGGAAAAATATAAAAATTCAAACTTGTATTCTAAAATAATTCCTTTCAAAGGGGTTTCTAAAGTATGACGCCTATTTAGAAAGCAGTATTACAACAGAGTAACTCACTACCATAAATAGCAAGTATTGTTGCAGTGACAACAGCAAAGCATGCTGGAGGTCTTTGGTTTCAATCCCAAATAAATAATAATTTCCTTTCATGCTTCTGATCTGATCCCACAATGTAACTGCTGCCATTAGAAGATAATTTACACAGTGTCCATAGCACAAAAGCAAGCATTCTATATAATTAATTGCCTTAATACTTACAGTACTAAAGTGCCATTTTCATATACTAAGTGCAGCACAGTGTCTAAAACAACCCTACAAATGTAGGTAGACACAAAATGGTGGACAGTGTATGAACAATTAATGTATTTTATGTTACTCTAGAAATATACTTATGGACAAAACTTAATGTAATGTTATCACAACTATATACTCCTCTATCATCTCTTCTCCTTTATCTTCCTTGTGCCTCCTCCCCTACTTCTTGTTTTGGGGGCTGCTTTAACTCTTTATCCTAAAAAATATTCACATACAACCAATGTAACTTATTTTTAATTGAAATGTAAATGATACACCTGATGCCAAGAATGTCTGAATAATGGAACTGTTGCTCATGAATGAAACTGACTGTAAATGATGAAACAATGCAAATGTTGTCCATGATGGCTGTATCATGGAGCTTTTCTCCACAAGACATCTGCTGAAAAAGGGCACTGCCCAATTGGACTTTCCCAGTAAAAAAATGCCAAAACCAATCAATCAATACATACTGAATGAGTACAAGTTTAAAGTGAAATTAGTGGCACTGGAAAAAAAAATCTTCAACATTGCCTAATATGTTGGGGGCTAAAAAATGTATGTTCTGCTGTATAGTTTACTAGCAGCAAATGAAACATTCAGCACAACCACTCAATGTACTTTAGAGACTTATCTGAGCCTGAGGCCGATGGATTTTAACTCAGAATCCATAAGAAAATCAACTTAAAGATTAGGGTGTTATTTTAGTACATTGTAAAATTGAAGGGGGTGCTCATTCAGATACATCATAAGAAAAAGATTTGAGTGTGGAAAACAGTATGAAAGAATTCAGAAGAATTACTCTCTAAATGGGATTTAACATTGGATAAATCATTGAATACTGCACAGGCAATGAATCATATGCAGAGGAAGATAGTGCACTGAAACAAGATGCAGCTCAGTGCAGACTTAATAAGGGATCTATTGGGCATATACTTAAATAGGTAAGCATGTTTTCAATATGGCAGAATGCACACTGCCCATGACTGATGATTTAAAGAAAAAAGTCTGTAGAAAATGCAATAAAAATGGACACACTGAAAATGTGGTGCACATCTGGCTAGGTACACATTTCTGTATTGTCAGTTACAAATGAATGCAAGAAATATGACCTAGGAAAATTTGAACCTAGACCCTTGAATCTGACCCATTTTGTAGGTAATCTGTCATTTATGCTCCACATATTTCTTTGTATTACTGATAAGTAAGCCAACTGAGATTTACAAGCTACTCTTTAACTGAACTCACAGCCAGCCCAGACTGGTAGGGAATAACAATGCTCTGGATAAAATATGAACTAAACCAGGCTAAGAGCTGGCAATACTTAACTTTTATCAAAAACTAAGCCTTTTGAAAATCTACAAAATTGAAAGAAGCATGAAACAGCTTTAAACACTCTACTGTCCTACTTGAAAATGCAAACAGACTTATCAGACATGCAGAAATCATTGTGAAGCATATATAGGGATGCTTAAGGGGGAAATGTGACAGTCCTAGTGAGTGAAGTATCCACAATAACCATCAAGCTACCATATGCATGGCCTTTGCACTAATTACTGTAGAGTCCTTAGCAGTTCCAACAAAGACACAAGATGCTATCAAAACCTAAGAAAGGACTAAGAAACCAGTATAGGAGGTCAGCCACTATGGTCATTAAGCTTGATCACCTGTACTAAATAAGACTTAAGGCATTTTAGGAAAGACACTTCTGAGTATCATGTTAATTGGTGCATTTCTCTAAACTGCAAGAGATAAATTAACTTATCTCTTATTTGGTGATCTTCCACCTTCAGCAAACTGATGTTACAGGGCTTCTTGATGGTACTTTGAGGACTGCAATTTTAAACACTGGAATTGCAAGTCTATATGCACTTAGAGTCAGATTTAGGGGTACATAGAAGAAAGCCCTCCGCTGCAAAAAAAAAAAAAAAAAATATATATATATATATATATATATATATATATATATATATATATACTTTAATTTTGAGATTGGTAATAAGTAGCTTACATTCTCACTTTACTTTTATTTTTGTAAGACTCAAAATTATATGTTCCTACAATTTATGAAGACAGAGTTGCAGTGACATCAGGTTGGTGGCACCAAGCAACAAGCAGTTTGAGAACTGTCTGGAAATGCAAACAATTAACTTATTTATATTAGCCAGGTAAGTCCCAATTAGATCCCTGTTTCCTGTTTTCAGGGGAAACTCAAGTTGGCATTTACATTGTCAAAATGTAATCTGGACAAGATACTGGGGCATAAAGTCCTCTTATCCATTACAACTACCATCATCTCAAAGAGATGGGTGTTCAGTTTAATTTCTTTTTAGTAGGGCGTGAGCACCTGTGTTATGCTGCACTGAGCAGAACAGGAATCCAGTAATGTGAGGTGAGACTAGAAACCACAGCCTTATGTTCTTCTCACTATGGATGGTGAGCGCATTACCTCCTGAGCACCATAAAGCATAACAGTTTACAATGTGGACAGTAATCTGTGAAATCATCTATGCTAGCCCAAGGCTAGTTACTGCAACAGAGGCAACTGAACAGGCTGACTGTGCAATTTAACCAAAAATTTAAGGTTAAATCTCATGGTAATCCTGTCATGCACTCAGGGCTGCTTCTTGTGCTTATTATATGAAAAGTTCCTACATTATGGGTGCAAAACAAACAGGTTTCACTGACACGAAGCTGTGCATGCTCAGTGACAGAGAATTTGTGAACTGCATTCTCCCAGTGCACGTGCTGCTAAGCCACACCTACTTTCATGCACATCTCTCAGCCTGCAGAAGCAGAAAATAAGATCAAAGGCCTTTGAAAAATTGGAACTTCCAGTTAAAATTCTGGACATCTCATTAGCATAAAATGTAAATTCCAAGCAGCACATAACTCTCCCACTTTCAGTATGAATGTGAGATACTACTGAGAAAGACAATGTTTAAAAAACAGAAACTGACAAAAATAATTGAAAAATATAAGCACTTGCATAGGTCTCAACCTCTTAAAGAGTGAGGTCACTGTGGAATACAAAACTTAGCAATGTTTGACAAACTGTCAAAATGTGGAGTACACTATATTTGTACTGTGTGAAAGCATACCATTTCTATGGCCCAAGACACATACTTATGATTTACTTCTAAATCTTTTATTTAATAATCTGCAAAAACCACCATAACCACACCATAAACAGCTAACTGAAAACAGCACTTCGATACACAATCAAACTAAAATCAACTGCTCATTAATGCCATTTCCCACAACATTTTCAAAACAGACTGCTTCACACAACCAGTTCTATATTTGCATGTTGGTTGTACTAAGTGCATGAACAAATAGTATGGAGATATGAGCACATCATACTTTAAATTTGCACTTATGGTATGCTGCTTTGGCTTTCTTAGCAACATTTAAGACGTGTTTTGTTAGATTACTATTATAGCAGTTCAGTTCTTCATTCATTTTAAATGCTAATAAAGAGTTTAATGTTTTTACGCTGACAGGCTGACGCAAATTAATCTTTACTTTCTGTAACACAGTAAAAGTTCTTTCAGCTTCTGCACTTGAATATGGCAAGCAAAGTAATGTCATCCTCAACTGCTTGAAAAGTTGAGGTTTCCCATCACCACAAAGTTTTCTCAGAAGCTGGACCCAGTACTTGGATATACAGGAGTGGGGCCTATCTATTGAACATGTCAGGTTCCCTGTATCCTCATTCTGATACTGGGTAAACTCCTCAATTTATTGTTTAGCTTCAGCATAATTTCCACTGACACCCAGACGAAAACCAATATCCCTGGCAAGTCCAGAAGATATGTTCAATATTTTGGAAGGACTAATAAGAAAAGCAGCATCTTTCATTAAATGGTCTTGCATGAGAAACTTGCTAAGCATTTTCTGCAGCACTATCTGCACCATAAAAAGTTGTAACCTTTTTTTTTAAATAAAAGTTAAATTCTATCACTATCCCAACAATATCCCCCTCATGGCTACTCATATACTGCTTGACATCATGGCCAATATGCAGCTCACGGTTTGCAAGAAAGTACAGTTTTGTACCTACCATAAATGTAGATGTTCGAGTGCTAATACAGCTGCAGTCATAACAGATGGGTTCTCCTGCCGTCAGGCGGGTCCTCGGTCGGCTGAATTCCAAAGTCTAGGTCCGGCATCGGTTGTCGTCGCTTCTTCCCTGACGTCAGTGCGACAGGGGTATAAAAGAACCAGCCAACGCCATTTTCTTCAGTTTTTCTTGCCCCAGATGTCAGGTGCCCCCAGAAGGAAGGCAAAACATAAAATTATGTGGTAAGCCAAATGCAATATAATCAAAAAACAGTAGTTGCAAGCAAATACACCATAAAAGAATACCCCAATGAGGTTTTATGAGGAGGTGTTAGCCATAAGGCCTGTGCCAAGAGGGGAAGGAGGGAGGGAAACCTGGACTGCAGCTGTATTAGCACTTGAACATCTACATTTATGGTAGGTACAAAACTGTACTATGTTCATCGTGCATACAGCTGCAGTCATAACAGATGGGTAGAATCCCAAAGCTAATAAAGGGGTGGTAGGCACTAAGTGGAACTAGGAGGAGCCAGGATGCCCTGCAAGACTGCAGTGGCAAAGCCCGCTCTAGTTTTGGAGTATAATGGTAGGTGGTAGTGCTTGGAGAAAGTATGTACAGAACTCCAAGTGGCTGCTTCCAAAATACCTTTGGTAGGAACCCCCCTGAGGAAAGCAGCAGAGGTAGCTGTGGCCCTTGTGGAGTGGGATCTGATGCCTATAGGTACACTTTTACCATGAAAAGAGTAACAAAAGCGTATGCAGTGGGCTATCCATTTTGAGATAGTCTGTTTGGAAATAGGCTTCCCTTGAGCACCTGTGGCATAGGACACAAAGAGTTGTTCTGATTTTCTGAAAGGCTTTGTTCTGTCCAAATAATAACGGAGCTGTCTGTGAATGTCAAAGGAATGTAGTAGCCTCTCCCCTTTGTTTTGTGGATTAGGGTAAAATGTAGGTAAGTGGATAGCCTGATTCAAGGCTACCCTGGATACTACACCTTTGGCATAAATGAAGGATTGGTTCATAAGGAAACTCTGTCCTGATGGAAAATGATGAAAGGCTGCACAGCCATGAGGGCTTGTAGTTCCGAAACCCTGCGTGCTGAGGTGATAGCTAGAAGGAAGGCTGTTTTCCATGACAAATATTGCAGATCTGTTGAAGCAGTTGGCTCAAAAGGAGGCAGGGTTAGTTTTTCTAGAATGAAATTGAGGTCCCAAGCCGGTACTGGTTGCTTCCTTGGGGGTTTTATATTCTTAGCCCCTCTGAGGAACTGTCTTAAGAGAGGGTGAGAGAATAAAGGAGGATCAGTGTTGCACTCTGCAGAAATGGCTGAGGCATGGATTTTGATGGAGGAGAATGAAAGTCCACTGCTTAGCAGCTCGGCTAGGTACTGTAGTATTTGAGGTAAATTCAGTATTCCAGGATTCTGACCCTTTTTCTGATTACAGACACAAAAACGTTTCCATTTTGCAGAGTAGGCTTTTCTAGTAGAAGGCCTTCTGGCCTCCAAAATGACATCCTGCACCTCCTTGGAGAGTAGGGTCTACTGTGAATTTAAGGAATTCTCCATGCGGCTAGATTGAGTGTTTTCAGCTGACTGTGAAGAGTTTTGAAGTTGTGCTGAGTCAGTAGAAGAGGCATCAGAGGCATGATCCATGGTGGGGAATGCATCAGGCTCCTCAGGAGTGGGTACCAGTGTTGTCTTGGCCAGTCTGGAGTAATGAGAATCATCTTCGGTCTGTCTGCTCTGGCTTTTAATAGAACTTTGGCCAGCAGTGGAAGAGGTGGAAAGGCATAAACCGTCATTGTTGTCCAAATGAAAGAGAGTGCGTCTACTTTCCAGGCCTGTGGATGAAAGGTCCTTGAGCAGAATTTTGTCAATTGGTAATTTCTGTGGGTGGCAAAGAGATCTATGTCTGGCCTTCCCCATGCTTGAATTATCATTGTAAAAACTTGAGGATGCAACTTCCATTCGTGTGGATCTGTCATATTTCTGCTCAGGTTGTCTGCCAGTGTGTTTTCCTTCCCTGGCATGAATTGTGCTTGAAGTTGGATTTGCAATTCCAGAGCCGTGGTCCAAAGGGACATGGCTAGTCTGCACAGGGGATATGAATGAGTTCCTCCCTGTTTGTTTATGTACCACATCACTGTGGTGTTGTCTGTTCTTATCAATAGCTGCCCTGGATGCAGTAGGTCTTTGAAAGCCATAATAGCATTTATTACTGCTAGCATTTCCTTTTGATTGATGTGTAGGTGCTTTTCTTTTTGGGACCATTTGCCCTGAATGCACCGATCTGTCATGTGCGCCCCCCAGGCGTAGTCCGAGGTGTCTGTTGTGATGACTTGATTTGCTTGAGGCTTGCAGAATGGGAGACCTATGTTTCTTTGGCATGCTTGAGCCCACCACAGAAATTCCTTTTGAAGACATGGAATCAGTGGTATGATTGCTTCCAAACTGTGGCTGTGTTGAGACCATAAGTTTTTTAGGTACCATTGAAGTTTCCTCATATGCAGCTTTGCACATGGGATTAGCAGGATGCAAGATGCCATGAATCCCAGAGCCTGCAGGATTTTCCTTGCAGTCAGCCTGGTGAAGGTTGCCAGTTTTCTGAAGTATTGAGTTAATTGCCCTTGTTTCTCTGGCGTGAGTTAGGCCATCTGGGTGTTTGTATCCAAGCTGGCACCCAGGAAAATTATTGTTTGAGAGGGTATTAGTCTTGACTTCTTTTTGTTGACTGTGTATCCCAAAGATTTCAACAACATTATTACAAACGCCAGGTGTTTCAGAAGAGTGTGTTTACTGTCCGCTTGGATCAGGCAGTCATCCAGATATGGGTATATTTGTATCCCTTGAAGTCTGCAGAAGGCAATTACTGATGCCAGGCATTTCGTGAACACTCTGGGCGCAGTAGATAAGCCAAAGGGCAATTTAGAGAATTGATAATGGGATGAACCTGCAAGAAATCTGAGGTATCTTCTGCAATCTTGTCTGATTGGGACATGCAGGTATGCCTCCTTGAGGTCCAGTGTCACCAGCCAAGACTCCTTGCCCAGCATGGGAAGAAGCTGCTGTAATGTGAGCATCTTGAACTTTGATACGAGTAAATATGTGTTTAGGATGGATAGGTCCAAAATAGGTCTCCAATCTTTGCCCTTCCTTGGTACAAGGAATAGTCTGGAATAAAAACATTGACCCTGTTCTTGTGCAGGTACCTCTTGAATAGCTTTCATGTCCATGAGATCTGAAATTTGTTTTTGTGCCTCTGCCCTTTGATTGTGTGGCAGGTTTGGCATGCCTCTCATTTTTGGAAGGGTGTGAAAGTGGAATCTGTAGCCTCTGTCTATAATGTCCAGGATCCAATTGTCTTTTGTGACAATGTGCCAATTTTTTGAAAATAATGCCAGTTTTCCGCCTAAAGGTGTTGCCATTTGAGCCTTGCTTGGCATGCCAAGGGGAAAGTCATTGGGTCTGTTTTCTGAATGGCTGTGAACTATTCTCACCCCCTCTTGGTGTAGGTGTTTGCCATTGTCTGTCTCTAAATGATCCTTGAGATTGTCCTCTACCTCTCGGGCGCCTGTATCTACCTCTTTGAGGTCTGTCTGTGGCTGGAAAGGACCAATTTTTTGAAGGCCAATTTCTACTGAAACGTGGCGGTTGTACCTGTAGGAAATCTTTCACTGTTTGCATTGATTTTGCCTTTTCCTCCATTTTCTTTAATACCTCCTCAGCTTTAACACCAAACAATACATCTTTTTGAAGAGGTACATCTAGTAATTTAGCTTTGACATGATCTGGTAAGGTTTGCTCTTTGAGCCAAGCATGTCTACATATGACTGATCCTGTAACAGCAGCTCTACAAGAGGCCTCTAAAGCATCAAAACCACATTGCAAGGTATGTTTACCCACTTGCTCTGCAATATGCAACAAATCCTGCAACTCCTTCAAGTCTGGTTGTTTAGGTTGTGACATTTTGCTTTTCAACTGAGATAACAAAAACTGTTGATACTTTAACATATGGAACTGACAGTTTAATGCCCTCATGGTTAAAGTGGCCGAGGTGTATACCTTTTTCCCCCACCTTTCTAAAGCTCTGGAATCTCTCTGAAGGTAATGGATTTTTGGCAGTGGAGGCCTTAATTCCCTTGGGACCCTGTGAAATAGCTTCTGGGTAAGCCGCATGGCTTTTGTATAGGAATTGGTGTGAATCGGGCACCCGGTAATACCTGTCAGGCTTGACTGGAGCTGGAGGTAAAGAATCTGGGTTAAGGCTGGCCTCTGAATACACATCATCTAATATGTCTAAGATGGGAGGTATAGCCAGAGGCCTGTGCTGAGGGAGCAAGAGGAAATCCCTGAGCCTTTTCTTGGAGTCTGAGTACTCTTGGCCTTCCCAGTGGAAGTGTTACCTCAAGGTATGCAAGGTTTCCCCAAAAGAGTAATCCTCAGGGGGGGAGACAGAGGGAATGGACTCCTCTGCATCAGAATCTTCGATAGGGGAGTAAGAATGTTCCTGGTCCTCAGAAAGCTCTGAAGTAATGGAGGCCTGATCCGAGGAAAGGTATTCTTCCTCCACTCTGGGCCTTTTGTCCGGGGGAGGTTGAGAACCCCTGATAAGAGTAATCAAATCCTCAGCCATTTTGAGCATCTGCTTTTAAGGCATGGGGCCTTGAGAGGGGCCCTGTGGAGCTTGTCTTTTAGAATGCATGGCTGCTTTAGATTTAGTATAAGCCTTAATGAAAAAAGAAGAAGAAGAAGGCCTGAAGACACCTTGAGAGGTGGCAGGCCTGTCTGAGTTTCCCCGCCAAGAGTGACTTCGGTTTCTGTAGTCGGGGTATGGGCCGAAGAGCCTGCGACCTCGGGCACAGAAGACACCACTAATGAAGTGTCATTGGTAGTCAGGGGCTGCGTAGGCGCCTCGCTGAGAACCGCAGCACATGTAGTCGGCTTTAGCGTGGTGTCGGTAGAAGTCACGGACCTCGTATGTCGATCCTTATCTTTACGTCGTTTACTCAAAATTGGTGTCGGAGTATCCGACGACATGTTGTAATTAAACTTTTCGCCAAAATAGTGTTGGGTGAACTCCGCCCGATGCTTAATAGTGCGTCTGTTGAATGTAGAACAAAAACGACAGACCGAGACGTCGTGGTCTGGGCCTAAGCAAGGTATACAGAGGGAATGGAAATCCTTATGCGGTATTTGCTTCCCACATGAAATGCAATTATTAACTTTGTCTGACATCGGTCTGAGGCAAGAAAAGTTTCCCCAATGGGGTACTTAGCTTTCTAGAAGTCTTCGGTTGAAAATTATTCGTAATCTCAGGAGCTGGCCGACCGGCACTTGCGAATTGCTTCTGCTTCGGGCACCGCGCGGCAAGAAAGACTGAAGAAAATGGCGTCGGCTGGTTCTTTTATACCCCTGTCGCACTGAGATCAGGGAAGAAGCGACGACAACTGACACCGGACCTAGACTTTGGAATTCGGCCGACCGAGGACCCACCTGACGGCAGGAGAACCCATCTGTTATGACTGCAGCTGTATGCACGATGAACATCAGAGCTACTTTCAGTCAGAACAGAGATATCACTGTATTTGATAAGCTGAATGGCAGCTGCAGGTCACAGGAGTTTGCTAGCATACTGCTGCAGGAGTTTATGAACAGTGACATGCAGTGTCAGTAGTTGACTTTCTCGGCACTGACGCTGAATGCTGAACTCATGTAAAAGTTCCAGTGCATACTTGAGAAACATAAAAATCATATGTAATTCATGACTGTGCAGACGGCTGGATATTAAATTAATTTTAGCAGACTGTGGCTCTACAGACAAAAACAAATGTGCAACCCATATGTCCAAGGTTCTGCTAATGACCTTCCTAAGACTCAGCCATGTAGTACGTGCATGCCTGACAATCTTGAGAGGGTCAGTGTCTGTAAACAAAGCAAATTCTTGCAGTTTTGGTTGTCTTTGTGCACTGGAACTGAAATGATACCACACACCTGAAATGTGTTCTTCATTAGGTGATAGCAGTGCTTTTACACCATCTTTACTAAATAGATCTGCCATGTGGCACAGGTACCTCATTTTAATAATGGTGGGCTTAACCTCCTTTAAATGAGATAGCACAGAGTTGTACTTTGTTTGAGTGGACATTAAAGGATAAAATTATGCTTGTCCTTTTCCTGACACACATTCTAGAATATGAAGGAACTGAATTACATTTTTGCCTCCTTTTCCACTAGGTAACCAACAAGGATCATCCAAAGTTTGTCATCATCCATGTCTGTGCTTTGGTCCATATACTCACAGAATGTCAATTTCTGGCAATTGTTAGCTGCTACTTTCTGGTGATGTCCCAGAATATCCCTTGCAATACAGGCTGCCTTTTTTGCCCCACATGTCATTTTCCTGAGAACATTTTGATCTATTCCACATTTTTTCATAAATTTCATGATGTGTTCTTCTGCTACAAATGGCAAGTTGTGTTTAACAAGGAGTGACACAAAAACAACCTCTGCCTCAGTTATCTTTGCACTCGTTAAACTCTAAAGTCCAAAGAAGTCTGCCATAATCCTTCCAGCTGCATGTTTGCAATTCTGTCTGTGTTTCTCACTATTGGCATATCGCTGCAGATCATGTCATCCACCATGATGAAGTGTGAAATTGGTGCGTCATTTCTTGCAGAAAGCATGTTTTACTCCACACCTAATTGTGTTATCTCCTTCTCTTCTTTGGAGTGCTGTCTATATCTATATCCCTGTGCTCATCTTGATACAGGTAGCCTGTATGTAGCAGGTTTGTAAAAGAAGAGAATTAATGAACAAAGACAAAGAAATGGAGCTATGCTGCAAAAAAGGGTGGTAGAACTTACTGTCTCCTCAAACCAAGGAAATGTGACAATAGACCCACACAGGGCTGGATCATGGTCAATCTGGGCCCAAGGCAGAGTAATAGACCAGGCACCCCCACCCAACCATTCCAGTGTCTCATTACATGTCTACCTCTTCCCAATAACAGTGTTCAAACCAGCCAATATGCATTATATTTTCTTTATTTTCTTGTTTACTTTTATACTGATTACAGAGATTTGGATTTAATTTAAAACCTTTAATTCAAATTTTATTGCACAATCACTGACAGCCATTTGTTAAACAAAATAAAATAGTCTCACAATGAAAACAGACTTAGCATGAGCAACATTAAACTTCTTTCCTTGAAGCTCACATTCATTGAAAATACATCTGGCCAGTGGTAGATTATGTGTATCTTTGGCCCTGGGCTGTTTTCAAACTATGGGCTCCATGAACACAGTTTTAGGACGATGCATAATTGCTTGCATTTTCACTCATCTTCCTGATTGTTTTAAATTATATTTTTTGTTCAATACAGCAACATTTGTTAGAGTCCATTTTAAATTTTGCAGTTTTGAACATTTTTCCAGTAAGCAATGAAATAAAATGTATGAACCAATAATGATAAAAGTATCTATTGCAGAACATTTGAACCATAAAAGGCCACTCAGACTGCTATCATTAGAATACACCGATATCCATACTCAAGAATTACAGCCACTTTATCATCACCTGTGTAAACATCACATGCCTGATTGTGATTAAAATGGTTACAGTAAAGTAATCCATTTTTTTACACAAATGTATGCTAGTCCTCCAAAGAAAGACTAAGCACTTTTTAACTTTAAAAATTACTCACCCTACTCAGCTGATAAACATGGATATCCCCAAAACCCAGCAATAACAGCTACATTGTTGACTGCATCCTTCTCAGATGTCTCTATCAAAAATAAATAATAAAGCCATATATTTCAAATTTGTTTCACTCACTCACCAGCCAAAGTATTCCAAATTAATTTACACACACACACATACACACATACACACACACACACACACACACACACACACACACACACACACACACACACACACACACACACACACACACACACACACACACACACACACACACACACACACTCTTGTCCTGCAAAGCCAGATTACAGACAGTTTAAAATGACCAGATGAAAGCATAAGGTACTTTCATCCAGAGATGACCCTTCCCACCACCAATGTTTATAGCCACTTTGTTGACTGTGTACACCCCTTATTGTTCTGAAGAAATTCATTACATGTACTTTATTGGTATCTTTGGATGGACTACATGAAATTGTATAAAGATCTCCAGTAACAGCCATGTACTGTAGCAGAGTTTAAATAGAAGAGTATTTATGAAAGCATAGCACATATTAATTACCTGATAATATATTATAAGTCAATGTACACAGTCTCTACAGAAGTAAAAGTCATCTAAATAATTGTACATTAAAGATAACTATTATCCACGGTGGTTCAGCGGTAGCGTTGTTGCCTCACAGCAAGAGGTTCTCCCATTCGATTCTCAGCTAGTGTGCAGGGAGTGCCTTCTGTGTGGAGTCTGCATGTCCTCCCCGTGGGTCGAGTGGCATTCCGAAAGACATGCATGAATGGGCGTGCCTTCGTTGAAGGTTGGGCGTCGAGCTGGCAACTCGGCACCATGAAAATCTACTGCCAATCATTAGCAGACAGGAGTTCCAATGTAGCGACCCCTAACCGGGAAAAGCCGAAAGACAACAACAACAACAACAACGATAACTATTACCAGTGCAGAGGTTGCTGCTGGCAAACAACTTTGCATTTCAGTGCTTCATCTGCAAATGCTGTGCCTGCTGCCCTTGAAGAATAAATTGCCTATGTTGCATTAAAAATAATGTGTTGGTGATATTGCCATAACACTTCCTGAACTAGATTAGCTATGCAATGGGAAATGTCTGGCAAACAATGACAACAGGTTCACAGTTATTAGGCATGCAGTCCTGAAGACAATTATGGAGCCTAGCCTAAATTCCCAAGTGCTCTAAAGCATTGTCTAGTTAAATGACTTGCTCAATGTCACACAGGAGGTAAATAAAGGTGGAAGGTTTCAAAACCTGCACCTTTGCCACTGGAAATATTTCATTAGCACATCAGAGATTTAGTCCTCTATGCTAACTGCCAGACTAATGGCTTTTACCTAAATACAGAAATTCTTTACAATTCGATCTTGTAGAAAACATTGTACCTAAATAACATGCAGCAATAACTACATGATGAAGGTTGAAGATCAAACGGTTCTGATCACCTAAATAAAGCAGATTATATGACCTGACAAATGTCAAAAGCTTTACATTTGCTGCAGTCTCTAAAGAGAGTACTGCAAAAATATAGTACTAAAAATGCTCCATGTTTAGACTGCTAAGATGCAACATGCTTAGACTATATTATATAACCCAAGCCCAGTAATGAATGACTTCATTCTGCACTGCAATGACTAAAACAAAACAATTACAGACAATGTAAATACTGCAACAGTAGCTTTTGTTCAACAACCCATAAGTCATACAAAAATCAGAAATATTATTAAATTTAGCTACTGTTTCAGTTTTTTTTTTTTGGGGGGGGGGGTGGCTTACATGCTTGCAGGACACCTACATCTAATTTTTGACCTCTCTGTCGGACTATTCCAAAAAAAAAAAAAAAAAAAATTA
Organism: Protopterus annectens; assembly: GCF_019279795.1. NCBI lineage: Eukaryota > Metazoa > Chordata > Ceratodontiformes > Protopteridae > Protopterus > Protopterus annectens. The sequence goes on from NC_056741.1 coordinate 945,664,694, forward strand.
ACAGAGCAACAGGTTTTGCATCAATATGGATCTTTTATACCAGAACGGGTATGGCAGTTGATTTAAGGCTCTTACCCCCTGTACTTAAAGGTATAGGGTTTGACTCTAAGCAATCGCCATAACAATATGGGTATTTTACACAGACACACACATGCACTTACACACACACACACACACACACACACACACACACACACACACACACACAGGAGCGGCCTTAGGTCAACTGGTGCCCTAGGCAAAAGGGCTCCATGGCGCTCCCCACCACACCATCTGGTGCCCCATCCTGGTCTACCTATACCAAATAAATACTGGAAGAGTGCCTCTACTAGAGCGGCCGCCTAGTTGGCCTATGCTTAAGTCCGGCTACACACACACACACACACACACACACACAAACACACACAAACACAGCTCATTCGTACCTGCTGCAGACACTGCACACACTTTGCTTGTACCTGCTGTAGACAGATACAAACTCAACACAGCTCATTTGCACCTACTACAGACACTGCACACACCTTGTGCATACCTGCTGTGACAGCTACAAACTCAATACAGCTCATCTGTACCTGCTACACACACTGCACACACCTTATTCATACCTACTACACACAGATACAAACTCAGCACAGCTCACTTGTACCTGCTATGGACCTGCACACACCTTGTTCATACCTGCTACAGGCAGATACAAACTCAGCACAGCTCATTTGTTCCTGCTATGGACAATGCACACACCTTGCTCGTATCTGCTACAGACAGATACAAACTTAGCACAGCTCATTCATACCTGCTACAGACACTGCACACACCTTGTTCATTCCTGCTACAGACACAAACTCAGCACAGCTCATTCGTACCTGCTACAGACACTGTACACACCTTGTTCGTACCTGCTACAGACACTGCACACACCTCATTCGTACCTGCTACAGACAGATAAAAACTCAGCACAGCTCATTCGTACCAGCTACAGACACTGCACGCACTGTGTTCGCACCTGCTAAAGACAGATACAAACTCTACACAGCTCATTCATACCTGCTACAAACACTGCACACACCTTGTTCATACCTGCTACAGACAGATATAAACTTAGCACAGCTCATTCAAACCTGCTACAGACACTGCACACACCTTATTTGTACCTGCTACAGACAGATACAAACTCAGCACAGCTCATTCGTGCCTGCTACAGACACTGCACACACCGTGTTTGTACCTGCTAAACACAGATACAATCTCTACACAGCTCATTCATACCTGCTACAGACACTGCATACACCTTGTTCATTCCTGCTACAGACACAAACTCAGCACAGCTCATTCATACCTGCTACAGACACTGCATACACCTTGTTCATTCCTGCTACAGACACAAGCTCCACACAGCTCATTCATACCTGCTATAGACACTGCATACACCTTGTTCATACCTGCTACAGAAAGATACAAACTCAGTACAGCTCATTCATACCTGCTACAGGCATTGCACACACAGCTCCTTCATACCTGCTACACACAACGCACACACCTTGCTAATACCTGATACAGATAGATACAAACTTAGCACAGTCTATTCATACCTGCTACAGACACTGCACACACCTTGTTCGTACCTGCTACAGACACTGCACACACCTTATTCGCACCTGCTACAGACAGATACAAACTCCGCACAGCACATTCGTTCCTGCTACACACACTGCACACACCTTGTTCGTACCTGCTACAGACAGATACAAACTCAGCAGAGCTCATTCATACCTGCCTCAGACACTGCACACACACACACCTCATTCATACTTGCTACAGACAGATACAAACTCAGCACAGCTCATTCATACCTGCTACAGACACTGCACACACACGTCATTCATACCTGCTACAGGCACAGCACATACCTTGTTTGTACCTGCTATAGACAGATACAAACTCAGCACAGCTCATTCATACCTGCTACAGACACTGCACACACCTTGTTCATACCTGCTACAGACACTGCACACACATCTCATTCGTACCTGCTATAGACATGGCACACACCTTGTTCGTACCTGCTACAGAGAGATATAATCTCAACACAGCTCACTTGTACCTGCAATGGACACTGCTCCTATCTGCTAAGGACACCAGCACTGCTTGCACTTGTTACAGAGTTTTAGGTCGTGCTTCATAGCAAGATTCCAAATGCTAACTAAACACACTGACTCTTTGTACCTGCTGCTGAGTTCTTGGACTAATAACTTCAAACATAACACTGTAAAGGATTACTTAGAGTTGTAACAGTATATTTTTGTGGCACTCCCATTCAAATCTCACAACATCTCAGGCCCATTTATTTTATTGGCTGAAAGGAGAAGCAGCAGGTCAGGAAGTGGACATGGGCAAAGCTGGAAAACATATTAATTCTTAAACTAACAATACCAGGTCAGTACCCGGTCACAAAGTAATACAAATTTTCTTTTTAAAGTTGCATCTGGGGCTATCCTGCCAGCATGGGGTCCTAGGCAACTGCCTAGGTCAGCTAGTGCTTGATCCGTTCTTGGGCCCACAACATACCACCATCACTGGAAATTTGCTGCCTCTGCAATAACTGCTCCTGCTCTTCCCTCCTCCTTTTGGTCATGATAAAGGCCTGCATGATCAGGTTAAGGGTTCTTTAGCTTGCTGAAGATTTGTCACTCCCTTGCCTCTGCAGTAACACCTGCAATCCTTTGGTGCTCTTTTGCTTACCAAACAAGTGTTGAAGAAGAGACAGTATGATTTCATGGCATATATGTAATTTGCATAGAGTACTGCTCAAAACACTCATAATTTTATTTTAAAATCCATGCTGAAGATGAGCAGACCCAGCTTAACAAATGTACTTGCTGGACACTTCTGTAGACTGAATTGTGACATGTACCTACAGGAAACACTACGTATCTAAGCAGTAGTAATGAATATATAAACTAGTATGTACACAATCACTTCAATACCACCTGTACTTCACTCCCCTGCTTCCACTTCAGGTGTATTCTAAGCCTGCCCCATACACACTGGTCTGCATTTAGCAAAGGTGCCAGAGCAATGGAGTTCAGAGTCTACAAGTTATGACTACAAAACATGGCCCTCAGTACTTTTGCCGAAAATCTGACATTCACATAAGACAACATGAGGTAGGATCTGTGAATAAACATGAAAATAATGTTTTCTCAGGTCTGACTTAGAAAATCAAGTAGGTAAAAATAAAATGATCCAAAATCTGGAAGGCTCCACAGAATCAGTATTTATTAATTTAACATTTCTTTACAGGGAAAGTCCGACTTGGAACAAGCCAACTTTCAGTGGAGGTCTGGAGAGAAATGCTCCAGATACATGTCTTTGTAATGTGGGAGGAAATCGAAGCACCCAGTGAACACAAACACAGGGGAATATGCAGACTCTACACAGAAGGCACCCTAGACGAGAATTGAGCTGGTGAACCTCTTGCTGTGAGGCAACAAACCTCTTGCTGTGAGGCAACAATGCAAACTGCTGCACCTCTGCGCCATCATAAAGTAAGTCATTAAGTCATTAGTAAGTCCTTCTAGTTATGGTTATGACCAAACAGTGCAAGATGTCACATCTTTGAAAGGTAAAACAAAATTATAATGAGGACATACCATACTCCAACAAGGGACACTGGTGAATCACCAACAAGAAATCCTAATAACCTACTTTATAACCATAATATCATATGTTAGTTATAGCAAAATGATCCCTGCAGTGATAAATATGAAAAACATATACAGGTTGTAGTATGGCTGCAGTGATGCACACATACATTAACTGGTTTAGTTTTCTGTTTTGGAAAAAATACAGAAAAATGATGCCAAACGCTAATAATAATCTGATTATAACATTGCAATGTAGTATTACTCACACCTGAACTTCTTTGCTCAAGGGAAAGGCAAACTGCCAAAACCAGGGACAACTTTTTGCTCCAATTCATTTAAAAATGTTATAGAACACATTTCAACCTACATTTTCTGAACAATAATTGGAATGAGTCACTGCATGCAGTAAGCTCTGTTGCCAAAAACGGGGATGTTTTACTCTAAATAAAACATATTTTACTTCAGCCACATTTTCTAAACAATAATCACCATAAACTCCTGTATGCCCTATCATACATTTTCTAGGCAACAAGTTTTACTTACAAGAATGGCATTTAATGACAAAACCTTTTCTCCATGGCAATATATCCAACTAGTGTGGCAATACTGATAAGATGATAAATCAATTAATACATGAATAAACAGAACAAGTTTCACATCAAAATACATTAGCTAAACAACACTCAGCATGAGACATCACTGACTACATCACAAACACAGAACACATTTTATAGCAACCAAAATTTTCTGCCCATTATGAAACATCAGAAGAGCATTTGTGAAAAGACTAATTTGTTTAAAAGTTACTAGAACAGGTTTTTTTCAACCTGCCTTTTCTCCAGAGTACTGCACAAAAGTAGTTTAATTTCACCATATTGAAAAGCCTATAATTCATGTAGAAAGGTAACCACAGGTTGGTTTTGCCTCAATTTACACTCCCTAAATAATATGTGCATATTTCTCTGGGCATCACTGTGAACGCAATGCAATTACTGACTGCACTTTAATTCATTTAATAAGGTACTAGAACATATTTTTTTTATTAACCTACATTTGTTACACAGTTAGCATGATGCTGTAGAATGGCATTACTGATCACTATTTATCGAAAAAAAGAAGATACATCGAACCCAAACTTACAGCCATAGTCTAACAGTTTGCATCAACTTACATTGATCAGGAATAATCGGCATAAACTTCTGCAAAGCACATGTATTTTACTACAATAAGTAGAGATATCACACTCACTCACACTTTTCTAGTAATCAAATGTCAATAAATAAATAAAATCTGCAGAAACCACCAACAAACTGCAATCCCTATCACAGGAATACATTTACTCAGTAGAAAATGTCTAAATTACATTATTTAAGTACAACTATAAAAAATGCTCTTTAGCACCAGTTTTTCCAACCCCCTCCATGTCCTCTCCCAGCTAAAGCTGTTTAGTTACGCAAAATGACTGGTTTGTAGATCACCTACCAACCAAACCAGTCAGACTTTTCCCAGTAATCAAAGGTCAACACAAAAGTAAACTAAATGAATAAATACATAAACAAGTAAATATTGACTTTCACAGACAAAGCCTACTCCTATCTTGGCAGTCTGAGCCATAAAATGTACAAAGTCAGCCACATACCTCTGCCCAATTAAGTGAACAAAGCAGATGCGACTTCACCATAAGTCATCTTTCTGAAATGTTATACAGAAGTCAAGCAGACTCAAGAACAATAAAAAATAATCCAAAAAGCATCAGCCATGCTTATTCATCAAAGGGTACAAATCCCAGCAGAGGTACCACCATGACCATTCATTCCAAATGCACTTTGCACAAAGCAAAAACCAAAATACTGCCCTTTTGAATTACTGGAACCACTTCAGCTCTTTTGTTCAGGTTTGGTGGTCTGCTGTATACTGTATGCATGTTACAGCCTGCAGCAACTTTCGTTCGGCTCCTTGTCATCCAGTCTATACACGATGAAAAGAAGCAGAAGAGGTTTTTGTGCTGGCCATTCCCCTTCCCAAGTAAATCTCAGTGTCCTTCAACACTCTTTTTGAAGTATTGCAGTAGCAAGAAAACTGTAGCAGCACAAGAATGAACACCAATAGACTGATATGAATAGTCTAGAATCCTGTTATAATAAAACTGCAAAGTTCACTACAGGCCACCTATACTGAACCCCCACTGCTCAGGACTCACCAAACTCAACTGGCTAGAACTCCAAAACCTTTTAACACTCAATCAACTGACCACAGTCCACAAAATAATTCACCAGCCCGATGACTGCCCCGCACTTACTAACCTAATTCTACCCAATGTAAATTACAGATCACGCAGGTCCTCAAACAAACTAGTGTTAAAGGTTATTCAACCCCGTAACACTCATGGTACCTCTCTCTACTCCTATGCAACTGCTAAGTTTTGGAACACTCTTCCTCAACTCATAGCAAAAATCCTAGCCATCATCAGTTCAAACACCTCCTAAAAGAAAATCTAGCTAATCATTGGCTCTGCTCCTGTCATACTCCTGGCTAAGACTACCCACTCTCCATCTACTCTCTTATAACTACTACTTTCCTATCTAGCTGTAGCCCCTGTCTACTGTTTTATTTTTTTCCACTTGGCTAACATTTTATTATACTTCTCCTATTAGCAGCTAGTATGGTCTTAAATAAAGGAAATCAATGGTCAAACACTTTTGTAACTGTATATATATATATCTACTACTATTCACCGAAAGCACATTTCACCGAACATCAAATTAGAGTGCACTTTTCACAGAAAGCTCATTTCACCAAAAACACAATTCACAGAAACACATTTCACCAAAAGTTGTAGATGGCCTTTACCCCACTGTAGTGCAACCCTGTAGTCAGTATATATAGTAAGGGGGGGTGTGGGGGGCTTGGCCCCCCACATATTTTATGTATATAGTATTGTCAGAGAACAGTAATATATTGCAATTACATGTATTCAAGTATATAAATCAAAATATTTAAAATATGTGGGGGGCTATGCCCCCTACACCCCCTTACTATATATATACTAACTCCAGGGTTGCACTACAGTGGGGAAAAGGCCTTTTACAACATTCGGTGAAATGTGTTTCAGTGAATTGTGTTTTCAGTGAAATGTGCTTTCGGTGAAAAGTGCACGGTGAAATGTGTTTCAGTGAAATATGCTTTTGGTGAATAGTAGTAGATATATATATATATATATATATATATATATATATATATATATATATATATATTATACTGTGACTTATCAAACATTAGTAATATTGTTAATATTTTTGGCTTTTTTAATTTTTCTCAAGTGTATGTTTGGAGCTTTTCTCCCCGGGTCACCACTGAAAATGGGTTTCTGGCCCAGATGGTCATTACCCAGTAAACAAATGTAATAAATAAAATAAATAAACTTCAGTACCTCCTCACTGACTCCAGTTGCCTTAGGAGGAGTTCTTTGATTGGTTCATTTATACCACAATGCTGATTGGCTGTAATTGCAGTATATGAGCCAATCAAAAAACTGGTGCCACCACTTTTCAATGTGGAACAGTGGAACACTGGTCTCTGTAAATGTCAAATGTGGAGAGTTCTGCAGAATCCGGACCATTTGGCTGCTCACTGAGAATGTTATCAGGCAATGTAAATTCTACAGACTTTAAAGAACTATATTATAAAATTCTAGGACAATGTCATTTATTTTTATGTGAGAAAGATATTTCTGATATTTCTTAGAATTACTTTTGCCACTACATCATGTAACATGGTTTTCTGTATACTAGACAACTTCAGAGCCCATATTATGAGAGGGATTTGAAAATTGTATGAAGTGGTAAATTAAGCTTAAAAATAACAATATACCTCCAAAAATAGGGACATCCTAAATCTTATTTGAAAATAAGAACATCCCTCCAAAACAGGGATAGTTGACAGGTCTGCTCTTGTAGCAGAGAAAAGTTTTGTTTCAGCCAACATTTGTGCTACTCAGATGTAATTCCAAGCACTTGAAAACTATAGCGATTAAGAATGTGTCTGGTTGTACAAAAATGTGTCCATAGTAAAGCAAATATTATATGAGACTTGAAGATGCCAAAACAGGCAAACTGTTGTTCACAATTACTTCTCTGTTCACCCTTTTCCTTAAATTAATGAAACTTGCCTTTTACATAATGTGGTAGCAAATTCATTAAAAAAAAAAACTGCAGGCATTAAAAAGGAAGCACTGTAAGAATCTCTCCATTTTGTTGTAGTACCACTGGCCTGATTCGAAAAGACTTGCTACCAGTGTAAGTGACGGCCTGCTTTACAGATAAGCCATACACTGGAGTCAATCACTTAGATATAGAACAAGACTTTCAGAATATGGTCCATGTTCAAAGGCATTTTCATTAATTAGAAATTCATCAACAGTGTGTGGTCTACAATTACCACAATGATGGACCACACTGCTGAAAATCTTCCAGTCTGTGAAGGATATTTAAACATAAACGTACTATGTTTGAATAAAAATGTTGGACACATTCTTATGAAATAGATCAACTTTATTACAAATGTACCATCTGAGTGTTCCAAAGAAGTCTCTGCTGAATTTACCTTGTGAGCCGAAGATGCTTAACTACAAAAAAATTTTCACTGGTTTTCAGTCATTAAATTTTTTCACTGCATACACAGCAGTCATTATTATTATTATTATTGTTATTATTATTATTTACAGTTAAACATTTGACCCATCTGATTCATGTACAGCCACTAAAGATAAGAAGTTCAAATGTACTTAATTTCAAACAACAATCTTTGTGGGAACACCCCCTGTGATGCCCCTGCACTGGCCCAGTAACCAACGAGCCTCAATCCTCACCACTGGCAACAGTGGGGAATGTACACACTGGGAGGATGACAAGTACACACACAGTAAGAGCAGACAGAGATCACAGTCATTCTGGGACTGGTTTCTCCCTATTTCTACAGATCCCCACTAAGATTCCCCACTGGTACAGCTATAGGGTTGAGATCTCAGCTGAGTGGCAGCTGGAACTACCTTATAGTCTGGGCAGAAGAGGGCACAGCTAGTAAACCTGTGTCAGCCTTTCCGAGGTGTGTGTGTGTGTGTGTGTGTGTGTGTGTGTGTGTGTGTGTGTGTGTGTGTGTGTGTGTGTGTGTGTGTGTGTGTGTGTTTGTATATAAATCAAATCTCAAAGTGTGTGTGTGTCAGCTACTTGGGCAGGGACACGAAGCACTGGTTGAATAGGGAGGGTGCTGGTGGTTTTGGCTTGGCCACTCAGCTGAGATCTCAACCCTATAGTTGTGCCAGTGGAGAGTCATATTGGAGGCCCTACAAGTTGGACAAGAAGCAATGTGCACATTAATAAATGGAAGAAAATCAGCACCATGTGTGCCATCTGGTTCAGAAAGATATGTAAAAATGTTGGTGAATTTACTCAGTCACAACTTCTCAGAAAAATGTTGGCAATACTACTACATAGTTATTAGTACGGTACTTTGGTAAACTGAAATGTACAATCTAAAAGTGATTACTGTAAGAAACTTGCTATTCTGAGGGCTAGAGAAAACTGTATCAGTACACAAAAGCAAGGACAACTGAACTGTAAGCAAACTTAAGTTAATGAGCATTATGCTCCAACAGCATGTGCTTTGATTTCTTTGAACTAACAAGACACAGCAGTGGTGGCTGGTAACTTTAAATCAAAGGGGGGCTGCAGGAAACAGTTGAATGAGTGGGGTCAATGGGAAGGGGTGCGGTCAACTAGAAAGGGGAGGTGCTATGCTCAAAACCACACAAATTGCGACTTTAATTAAATACGTTGCCCTGAGTGCCAAGTATGAGAGTCCAATCAAGACTAAATGATGTGTAGAAGAAAAAAATAATTTAATGCATTGGCTGCATGACAGCTTACTTAATATCTAGATGGAAACAAAAAGGTTGTGAGGCATGAAAAAATAAATTACTGGAATGCCAGTCAAAATCAAGTATAGGAAAAACAAGCAGCACTCAATTCAAAACACATTTCCTTGCACTGCAATTCAAATTTATATTCAGCTTTATTAAGGTACCAAGTAACATACTGAAAGTAGCAATCTCTGTGATACCCCCACTTGTAAAAATGTTTCTTATCCAAAAAAGACCTGCTGCCTGACAACAACTATCTACTTGTTTCATGGGGAAAACATGATCAAAGTAAAAAATGAAAAGCAAACAAGAAACAAGCTCAAGATACATTGCTTAAAGTATTACTGCACAGGTTATGGACCACACATGATAGATTGGCATTCTGTTTAGTTTACAGGTAAATCCTCAAAGATGACTGCAAGTCTCCAACAAATGTAATGAGCTTCTTCAAATAATGTAATCCTGTCCTTTATTACAAATACTGTCATATGCATTTCAATACCCAAGGCTTATACGTTATCTAATTATGTAAGTATTCTCTGCATGGTAACAACAGAAAGGCTTTCAATGTTGACAATTCTTTAACAGTATGCTTATTAAAGCTTACTTGCATCTTACAATCTCAGACAAGCTTACCTGATTGTTCATTAAAGCATTGCTACTTAAACACAGAGCAACAAGCACTTTCTGAATAATAATAAGCATAAATCAACATTATAAAAATATGACAGAAACCAGAACATTCTGCAAAATCAATGACAGATGAAAAGCCACTGTAGTACTTGTGTCTTCTACCTTGGATGGGGGGATACTCTGCACATTTACACTGCATAACTGCTCCTTGCCTTGATTGGACACATCCAGAGTCACTACATCGGGGAGTGGGGCGGAACAAGTATGTCACAATTTGAAATGTCTCTGGCTAACTGTGATGGCCTTGATACATTTGTCATAGCTCTCAACCTCAGAGCAAGAAATCTGGACAAAGCCATACATAGAAGTGGGACAAAGGCCCAAAAATAAGGACAATTTTTTAAATATTGCTCTTATAAACTTAGAATGATAATATGATAGTAGGTATTGCATTAGTATGAATTTTCTGAAGGGTATGAAATCTGAAACTCAAATGTCTGTCATTATTTTCTAACTTCAATGTTTAATGATTTCCCACTAATTTGCCAAAAAAAAACACAATTTTATGAAAAATGGACCAAAAATGTGATGCAAAAATATAAAATAGCCACACAATACAGCTGGGAACCTATCAAAGAAGGGACACTTTTTTAAATATTAGTACTGCTAACTTGAGCAGCTGACAAAATAAAAGAATCTACATGCATTTCTGAAATAAAAATCAATAGCTCTATTACAGTTATTTATTAATTGTAAACACTCCAAGTTTTCTTCCAAAATTGCCAATTTTGAGGAGGGATTATTAGGGGAAGAGCACCATTTTGAGCCAAAGTCAGGGACAGTTGAGAGGTTTGGATATGCCTAATTCTATAAAGCAATTTATTTGCACATACCTCTCAACCTGTTAATGCAGGAAACCTGGACAAGGCCAAATATATTGGGGGAACATACAAACAGTACTAAAAATTGCTCTTGTATAAACTGAGACAGTTGATAGAATAACAGGTCTTGCTTTAGCATGCATTTTTCTGAAGGTTATGAAGTCTGAAACTCAGTGTCTGTCATTATTTAGTGACTTAATTCCCAAATGATTTGCCAGAAAACCACAAATTTTATAAGGAACAAACCAAAAATAAGAAGCAAAAATCTATTCATTCTGCAAAGATCTGGAAAGTTGAGAGATATAGTTCATCCGGGGCTGTCTTTGAGTTTACCGCCTTTCCCCCTCACAAAATCATGGTCGCATGGAGCCTCCCCCCTGCAGCCATTCCAATGAACCATTACTTGGCTATTTCACCCCATTTACCATAAACAGTAATGTGCATACTGCTTTACTTCTGCGATGACTTGGACTTCATTTCAAAGTTTTATTTTGCATTTTACAGCACAAACACTAATAGATATCTGCTAAACAAAGCAATGCAGTATCACAATGAAAACATACTTAGCATTAAAACTTCTCTGCCCTTGAAACTCAAATTCATTGAAACAGCATTGAAACCCACATTCAAAGAAAATACATTTTGCCAGTGGCAGATAAAGATTAACTTTGGGCTGTTTTCAAATCACAGGCCCCTTGCACATGAAACATACACATGCTCTTTGATACACCTTCCTGATTGTATTAAATTATATTCCTTGTACAATACAGTACAACTTTAGAGGGCGTTTTAAATTTATTGTTTTGAACATTTTTCCAGTAAACAACGAAACAAAATGCATGCACCAATAATGACAAAACTGCCCAATTCAGAACATTTGCATCATAAAAGACTACTCCATCTTCTACAGTCCACCAGTATCAGTAAACATGCACCATCATTGAAGAAGTAAAAGTTATCTAAATAATTCCACATTAAAGAGATCTGTAGCTAATGAAGAGGTTGTTGCTAGCAGACAACTTTATATTTCACTGTTTCATTTACAAATAAAGTGCCTGTTTCCCTTGAGGAATAAATTGCTTATGTTACACTAAAAAAATGATAAACTAGTAATATTGCAACAGGGAATGGATGGCAAACTGATAACAGGTTCATAGTTACTAGGTATCTTCGCCAAAAAGGACTGCAGCATCCACCCACTTTGTAACACAGTACAGTATCAGCAATGCATTTATCTACTGTGGGAGTAGAGCCCACAGCCTTCTGCATCAAAAGCAAGTACACTACCTGTTGTGCTATTAACAATGCAAGCAGACTTAGCATAAGCAGCACTAAACGTTTGCTCCCCTGCAGCTCTCAGCTGCTTGTAAAATCTACTCAGCACTCAGCACTCAGCTGTATCTCTAAACTTTGCAGCACAAGAAATCTGGAAAAAGCCAAAATTTATTGGGGGGGGGACAAAAGTCCCAAAACCCGGGACACATTTTAAATATTGCTTGTATAATGTTGGAAAGTTGCTAGAATAAAATGCTGGATTATCCACCATACATTTCCCTGCCAAATCTTGAACCCAGAACCCTGTTCAAAGCAGTCACAGCAACATATCATTATGGCAGATCAGCTGTTTTGTGAAAGAGAGGAAAACTGAAACTTAAATGGCTACCATTTAGTGAACTCAGTTCTCACAATAGCTGTCAACCTATTGGCACAAAACATCTCAACAAAGCCAATAAGGGGGGAATACAGTCTCAAAAATAGGGACAAATTTCAAATATCCATCTTATATACTTAGAAAATTGCTAGAATAAAAGGTTTTGTGTTACCATGTACTTTCTGAAGAATATGAAGTCTGAAATTCAAATGCTTGTCATTTTTATTTATTTGACTTGGAACAAAAGCCAATTATCAGCAGAGGCCCAGGGAGAAACATGCTAGACACATGTCTTTGTAAGATGGGAGGACACCAGAACACACCCACAGGGAGGGCATGCAAATGCCACACAGAAGACACCCCAGGCAAGAATCAAACCAGAGAACCTGTAGCTGTCAGGCAATTACGGTACCACTGCACCACTGCACTAATGACTGTGTGATGACACAAAAATACAGAAAACACAGATTTTATAAGGAACAGAAGAACAGAACAAATATGAGGCAAAAATCTGCAAATTTTGTACAAATGGTGGTGGGTAGAGAATTCAGGCTCTTGCCACCTGGGCCCAAGGTACATAGTTCAAACACACACCAAATTCCTTCCTTAAAGTCTGTAAAACAGGCACCCCATTTCCTTAGTAAATTTAAAAGTCTGTAAAACAAGAGCAAGTCTGCACCATCCAAAAGCCTGTGACAAGAGCAGAGCATTCTGTGACTTGTGCTTGTTTTTCTTTTCTTTTCTTTTTTCTTTTACAGCTGGGGGCTGCAGTCCAATAGCACAAGCCTCCCCTGAGACACAGACACTTTATTTAACCACAAGCACCTCACAGTCATAAAAATAATTCCATGCATGTCCTTGCCTAAAGTACAGCTAACTGCAAGTGAACACACGTTTTAAGAATGAAATATTACTGAACTCCAAAATTAGGTTCAAAAGAACAAAGGAACATAAGAAAAAAATGTTGGCTACAGAACATGACCTGCATTCCAGAATCACAAAACAACTGATGTATCTTCACTACTTGCTTCTCAAGAGTCCACCATATACTTGTGTGACTGAAAATTATACAATGAAAACAATGAACTAAAAGACATAATCCACATAAGAGGCCATGAATCTGTATCATTCAATGAACATGTGAAAAATAAATTTGTCTCCCAGCATTTTTCTAAGCTTCCCAAAACAGAGTACAGGTTAATATCAGACACACAAGTGCATTGAATGTCATCATCCCAGCAGTTATAGCTGTGCTCTAAGATTAAAACAAAGACATGCACACAGACTACCTTGACTCATGGGATTCTGAACAAAAGGCAATTGACTAAATATAATTTTGTCAGTCTAGCAACATCCTCATCTTGGATTAGGTTAATGGGAGTGCCCTGTAAGCAAATCAGGAGTTGGTCTGTTTGTAAATTTTCAAATCGCAAGACTCCAGTGCCGGCATTTAAGAATAAAGCGGACAATAAAATAAAGTGTTCCCTCTAGAACATTAACTACATTTTTCAGATCCTGCTCATCTGCTATACCCTCCCCCAAGCACTTTATTTTTTGCCAGAAACTATGAGCCGAATTATATTTTCATATTAAACAATCAAAACAATGCAACAGATAAACTAGAAAAATGTCATGTCTGTGCAGAGATGCACACCTCTTGGGGCTTTGTGATAGTGTCATGTCCACTATGCAAAAATCCTACAGCTGTGTCAACTCAAAATCAAACTATATCATTTTTATACAATTACACATTTAATCACAGCTCACAGGAAACTGCTCAAATAGCCGACTTTACTAACAGTGCAGAAACATGTAGGTGTTATTGGCAGCACAGTTTAAAAATTATGCATGTTTTTAATGTGTATTTATTTTTCATAACACAAATGCTGCTGCAGTTTACTAAAACATCTAATTTCTTGCAGACCAGAGCTACAAAGAATGCAATTAAAGTAGCTGGTGTGATGTCAAGAGAATTTACCATGGAAAATCCATCCTGTCAGTCTTCCCAGTATCCCCACAAAACATTCTGTCAAAATAAGTGTTGGTAGGGTAGATAGCTTTCAGAGTGTGTATCCTCCAGGGTAACATAGTGACAGACACTTCTGACAACAGTCCAAAACAGACTCAATGAATCTAGAGATCTCTGACAAATATTGTGTACTGATAAAAGAAGCAAAATCGTATAAGACTAGGATGGAACATTTCAGATTCAGATTTAAAACTAAAACACACTACTCATCTCATGTGCATTTTCCATATGCCTGCAAATTCAAACATGATAATGTTGCTGATTTTTTAAATTTAAAGCAGTTTGCAATTGCAAACGCATGCTTAGGTTATGTATTTGTTTCAAGAAAAACAGAGATGCAAATTTTGTGGAATCAATGTTTGATGGTATCGTCGGATCATAAAAAAAAAAATATATATATATATATATATATATATATATATATATATATATATATATATATATATATATATATATATATATATATATATATATATATATATATATATATATATAAATATATATATATATATATATATATATTTATATATGCACTAAAGCAAATGATAGATTATATGCCAGAAAAAATGTACCCTGAAGGCTTTTGTTACTTCTCCTGAATGACTTTAAACTAGCTGACATGGTTAGCAGGAACAAACAACAAATGAAAATCATGTAGATGATTATCTGCCTTACTCTGACATGAGGTATACACATGCCAGCCTTAAAAAAATATAACGGTATTTCCTAGTAGCACTTCTCCTACCATGATTGCTAAATCAAACAGCATATAGCTAGCTAACTTAAGAGTTCCCTTCCTTAACCAGGATTCTAAAGGAACTTCTTAGGTTTTCCAGTCAGGAAAAAGACACACAAAAATGAAATTCCTGTCACTCCACTAATTGTTTGGAGCAGATTCATTCACAATGGGAGCTTTAAAGGGGTCTATATCATTTCATTGAAAACTCATTTCATTGAAGCTTAATTCACTGACACATATTCACTGAAAGCTCACTTCAATGAAAACCCAATTCACTGAAAGCTCACTTCACCGAAAACCCATTTCACTGAAACTCATTTAATTGTAAGGTATATATGGCCTATTCCCCACTGTTGTGCGATTCTGGAATTAGTATATAAAGTAAGGGGGGGGAGAAGCCCCCCACATACATTGGTTATATGTTGCCTTCTGGAAGAATATTTTCATTATACTTGTAAGTATCCATCTATATGCTTTAAAATATTTACAATATGTGGGGGGGGCTACACCCCCCACACCCCCCAATGTGGGGGGCTGTGCTCCCCACACCCCCCCTTACTTTATACACTAACTCCAGGATTGCACAACAGTGGAGGAAAGGCCATATATACCTTTCAACGAAATGAGTTTCAGTGAAATGGGTTTTCAGAGAAGTGAGCTATCAGTGAATTGGGTTTTCAGTGAAGTGAGCTTTCAGTGAATATTTGTCAATGAATTAAGCTTCAATGAAAAGAGTTTTCAATGAAATGATATAGACCCGCTTTCAAGACTGTAGTGAATTATGGTACACTCCTTGCTTAAAAGTATTTATCTATATACATCAGTAGACCTTATAACTGTTTGTGGAAAATGGCAGTCTTCACCATTGTTCCTGAAGAAGGCACGGACTTTATTCTGCCACAAATGCAGAGATTGCAAGAGTGTTGAATTACCTTTTAATTTACGCTAAATCAACTGCCTACAATGCCATGCTGTTTGTGTTCATGTTGAAGCAAACAGATCATGTGTTGATCATCCCAGAAAGCCTTTCCAAACAAAATAATAACTTATTGCACAATGGTTTCCAGCTCAATAACTCTTAGCAGCCTCACACGGCTTACATACATCTAACATTGCAGAAAAATGATTCCCTTAATCCAGACCTATTGGGGTTAACTTCCACAGCATTTATGTCAACAAGCTGAAGTCTTCTATAAAACAGCCAACATGGAGGTGAAAATTTTCAAGTAAAAAGAGGTATTAGACAAGAATGTCCTCTCACCTATTTTAACTGAATGACTTTCAAAGCCTTGAGCTCAAAGATTACAAATGTCTCCATGATCTGGGAAGTACAAACTATGAGGGAAGAACATAAGCTAAACAAGCTGACAATATTCTAGTCCCTGATATGGTGTAGCAGCAATCATTCAGGAGCTATGGAAATAACTTGAAAGACTTGCATGCCTGGTGGGATACAAGGTTTTAACTAAAATTGGGGCCTTGGTGCTTATTTCATATTCGTCAAATTTAAAGATGGCTAGGCTGTTTCTAATGGTATTTAAAAGTTACATTTTTTCCTTTGCTAACTGGGAATGTCTTGTTGAGTTTGCACCTATTTTCAAAGTGGACCCCTGATGAAAAGAGTAGGTTATGCATTATGGCTTGAACTATGACTCCAACAGCAGAGTGCTATGTGTGAAAGTTACAGCAAGTCACTTAACGTGACCACTAAAGACAATAGCAAGAATCAAACAAAGGAATAAAAGAACACTAAACCTGTTCATAATAATCAAGCAACTCAGTATAGTGAAGTCAGAAAGTTTAGAATTATAAAAGAAACAATTAGTATTTGCGTGCAGTGAATCTCAGTGGACATTCTTCGTGGAATTGTCTGCCTTAGGTAACGTCAAGGTAGTAGTAGGAATGCAAGAATAGTGTAAAGATAGATCTGCTGGTAGTAGTTTTGATGCCTTTTTCTGCCTAGCAGCTGACGGTAAATAAGGCAGGTGTGGGAAGTGGGAAAGCTGAGAAAGTAAATGAGCAAGTTTAGAAATGGAGGGTTACGTAGGTAAGGAAGAAATGGGGTAGGCAGAGGGGCTAACAGTGATAAGGAATCAGACATATTGTGCAGTGTCTACATCCATCCAGCCTCAACCCCATTTTCCCATTTTTGCACATTGGGTCGCGGTGTCACATCAACAATGGCAATCATCTCGAGCCAAGGTTTACACAGCTGGGTGGCTATCCCTGCCACAGTAGTTCATTTGTAGCACTCAGTCTCACACCTATGGCCAATTTAGACTGTCCAATCCAATGACTGCATGTCTTTGGAATGTGGGAGGAAAGCTGAGCACCCGGAGGAAACCCATGCAACCACAGGGAGGACGTACAGACTCCACACAGAAGGCACCCTAGCTAAGAATAAAACTGGGGACCCTCTTGCTGTGAGGCGACAAAGCTAACCATTGCACCACCATGGCTGTTCTGTAGAGTATCTACAGTTTCATCAGAAGAAAAAAGATGGAGTGACTAAACTGCTAATGTTTATCATTTTGTTTGATTTAGCTACATCTACTGCCTCATTCATGACTTCTAATATTTTACTCACAATTACCTAGGTATTCATGAACCTATACATCTCACCAAATCTCAGTCTGGAGTGCAGAACTAGATGGCATGAAGAATACTGCTACATTAATGAAATTATGTCTTTAGGAAGTGATAGAGATCCTCCTGTGACTTGCATGTCATTATTGCAAAGAGGACAGGATTCCCAGCTAAAGGCTTCAACAGTGCATTACATGAGGGGTAGGCCATTACTTGGGGTGCTTTTTTTCTGACATATTACTGTGGTTTGTACAGTACTATTGAAGGGAAACTTGTTTTTCTTTTTTTGTAACATAATCTTCTTGCTCTTCTGCATCAGTTGGATTTTATAAACCCTGGACTCTTGCGTGGCTGATGAAACTCAAGGATTGATTTTCAGTTACTGTGGGTTTTGAACTAGCAGGCTTTACTTTAACCATATGTGCTTTAAGCATTTGCGACTGGGACACAGTCAGCTCTACAGATTACTTTCATTCACTAATTATGAAGGTTCTGACAGACTGATTTGATGCTTTGGAAGTTCATTGCAATTTTTTGGTCATGGTTAAATCTGTACTAAACCCTGGCTTTTTCCCTATCTTTGGGTACCAGAGTTCTCAGTTTGTTGAGTGGAAAAGCTGTTTTCATGTAGAGCTTTTTTCACATTAATAAACAGGACAAGAAAACTACTTCATTGGTATTTAATATTGAGAGGACAATGCTGAGATTTGTGAAAGTTTACCCACAAGACTACTGGTAACTTTTGTACTTCCTTGTGGAATATTTCTTTTTATCTCATTTATGTGGCAACTAGTTCCGGCCTGGAATGCAGTGTATCTTTGCATATCATATAGGAAAAATGGATACCTTGGCTGACGATTCTTTTATTTACATGTATTATCAATTAAAACTGAAAAGCCTGTTTTGCCATTCTGCAACTGGAATGAATGGCAGTTCTTATTATGGTTGTTTTGTCTATCTGTCAAGAGGGCAAATATAGTCACGCACTAAACTGATCATCTGGATATTGTTTTTAAGTTTAAAACAGATAGTAAATACTATTATTACTCTCCTCAGATGTGAAGAATAAAATAGGTTTATTATGTCACTTGAATAGAAACAGTAATGTTTTCCTGATTTCACATTTTGTTTCTTCAAGAAAATAACTCAAACCACATTGTTTTCTTGTATTCTGTTGATCAACAGTTATACTTTTTTCTGTTTATTTTTAATAGCAGACTTTGGGAGAAAATTAAATCAACCTGTGAGTCTCAACGACCATGATCAATCTTTATTATAGATCAAGGACATGCACTATGACTGAAGAAAGAACGCAGTCTTGTTTAAAAGGGTTTATACAGGTCACTGCACATTATGTTCACAGCTCTGAAAGGGAAATGAAGAACTGAGTCAAAGAAAGTGACTACTGATTTGAACGCATTCTCATCTTCTCTTTTGTTATACATAAGGAACATCACACAGTCATGGAAGAGGTTAGGAAGCACAGTCAAGGAAGTAGTTTCGTAATGTTTCAGCAATGAAAATGATTAAAAAAATCTGGACTAACAACGGTAGCATTAAGGACTGATTTATCAAGTCTCAGTGATTAAACAAGAAACTTTTTTCTTATTTTCACCACTAAAATAGTGGCAATGTCTAATGAATGAGTGTCTAATTATGACACAGTTAATTCCCTCCAGACACAACACAGGATGAGAGTACCTGCAAAAGAATGCCATCTTCAAGGTCTCCAGAAGAATTCCTTAATAATGGTTTCAGATAATTGTTCTAGGTCTACAGCTGACCTAAAATGCTACTTAGTTTTACCTGGAATATTTCTCTTATAGATCACTGATGCTAAGTGATTTGAAATATAAACTTTGATTCTACACTTGTCAACAACATGAAATATGGGATATAAAAAATACAGAGGATAGACATGGTCTGGTATTTAAGATAGACATAAAAGAAACAGGATACCTCCTGATTTACTGTAACAGATTTTTCAGACCTTGCTAATTATGGATTATATTATTAATTTGAAGGAAAAGCTGGGTATGATAAAAGTGAAATTGCAAAACAGTAATCATAATACGGATATAGAAACATTATACAAGTTCCACTTATGTAGAGAGTATAAGTACAGGAAGCCAAACTGTGCTGTCTTAAGATAAGGACTGAAAGAACGGGGAAAACATTATCGCTGTAAGCAGGATACTTTGAAAAGGAAATATATGTTCCTTGAGAGGTAGCTAAAATTTGTTAATTAAGGATCTAGTAGCAAATGTGAACAGCATATATGACATTAGAATGGAGAAGTTCTGGGCAGAAGTTAAGGAAAACACTATGAACTAATGACTAAGAAAGCCCTTGAACTATCACCTATATGCCAATAAAAACTTATGTTTGGAATCACCATGCACTGTTCAGGGCAAAAAGATGTGTTAGTATACCCATCATGTGTGATAAACAATTGAGAATTCAGAAACTAAAACACATGGGTAATAACATGTTTATTCTAGGCAAAGAGCAGTCAGGTACAAAAGTTTACTTCATTAAAGCTAAAATCATATGCTTTCCTTACAGCAAGGAAAATAATACTGCTATTTGATTGTTTTACAAAGGTCTTCACTTTGCTTCCAACAAACATTCATTAATATAGTAAATAGGTTCATAGGATGATATTAGGCTATCTGCCCTAGGGCATTTACAAGCCTAGCCAGAGTGTGTTTGGCTTTCGTCACCCTTCTTAGATTAGTTGACTGTGCCTCTGTATAGTAGGTCACAGAAGATAGCCCATTTAAGGTTAGTTTACCGTGCCTCTGTCTAACAGTGACACAGAAGAGATCCCAGGGGTAAATTTCCAATCTCCCATCCAAACGTCAAGATTCTTCTTGAAGAGGGTCATTGAGGGTCTCTGTCTGACATGGATTGGAATTTTGTTCCAGAGTGAGGGGAGCCTCTGGGATATGAATCTATCCCTCCAGCATGTTCTATTTATTTCTGTGCTGAGGTTTAAGTCACTGGAGCATGTAGTTCTGATGGATTTGGATTTCTTGAGGTGGAGCATGTCCATTAATTCTGGGTTGGTCATGGCTTTATACGTCAGGCACAGATCGCCTCTGAGTAGGTGGTAAGCAACTGAGTAGAGCTGGAATTTATTTAGCCTAACTGCGTAGGGCATCTGTTTGAGTCCCTTGATCCTCTTGGTGAGGTACATTTGGGGACTTTCTAGTTGTAGCAGGTGTCGGGTAAGGTACATCCCAAATGGGGCACTGTATTCAATTATGGGCCTGATGAGTGATGAGTAGAGGGGCACAACAACCTCTCTTGATCTAGATGTGTACCCCTTCGTGATAAGGTGGGCTATATAGAATCTCTTTCTAACCACTTTGGCAATGTGATTGTCAAATGAGAGATTGCAATCTACTTGGGTCCCCAAATCCCTAATTACTTCTTCCGTACTTAATGGATTACCACCTATGTGGTAATTTGTGGGCACTTTGTTTTCCCCAAAGGGGATGACTATGTACTTTTTGGCATTTAGCTTTAGGCCATGGCTCTGGCACCAGTTATCCATCTCTGTGAGACCTTTTTGGGGGATGCTTGTGTCAGCCAGCGAGTCGATTACAGCCCCCAGTTTGCAGTCATCTGCAAACTTTGTCAGCCATAGTCCTCCTGTGTTAGCCTGTACCTCAGAGAAATATATACTGAACAAGAGAGGTCCCAGGACTGAGCCTTGTGGGACGCCACTTGTAACTGGTTTAGAGTCTGACATGGCACCTGCAATTCTGACCATGTGGGTTCTATCCCTAAGCCAGTTTGCAACCCATCTTGTGACATAGGGGTTGATATTTAAGCTGGTGAGCTTATTTATGATGCCCGAGTTGGGTATTGTGTCGAAGGCTTTTGCAAGGTCAAGGTAGGCTGTGTGGACTACCTTCTCTTTGTCTATGGCCTTGGTGATGTTTCAAAGAAATTGACCAGGTTCAAGAGGCAAGATCTGCCCTTAACAAAGCCGAATTGGGTAGGATCCAGTGTTTGGAGGTTCCTAATGTCTTTGTTTATGAGTTCCATGATGATACGCTCCATAGCTTTGCAGACCAGGCTAGTTAGGCTTATAGGGCGATAGTTTCCGGGGTCCATTGTGGCACCACCTTTATGGAGTGGGACCACTGCTGCTGTACGCTATTCTTTGGGTACATATCCTGTTGTAAGGCTGAGACTGAACAGTGATTTTAAGTGAGGGTTCAGTTCTTCTTGGAGCTCATGTAAAATGCAGCCCTGGACACCGTCTGGTCCCATTGATGCTGTGATTTTTGCTTTGAGAGGGCAGTTCTCACCTGTGCATCTGTGATGTCAGGGAGGCCACACTCTGTTGGGATAGTCATTTGCTCATCTGGGGGGGGGGGTTGCACTGAACCTGTCTGCCAGGATGTTGGCAATGTCTGTGGGTTCAGTGTATTTTTTGTCATTTTGCACTAACTCAGAGCATATCTGGGAGTTTCCACCCAGGTTTCTGACATAACTAAAGAAAGCCTTGTGATTATCTTTAGCATCTTGTGCAATTTTTCTTTTGAAGCTAGCTTTAGATGATTTTATGATGGATCACAGTTTCTTGCTAGTACTGATCAGAGTTGCCTTCCCTTTCAGGGATTTTGCTCTATCATGTAGTAGCTTCCTCCTCCTGTTGTACAGCTTATTTATAGCTGGGGTCCACCAGACAGGTCTCATGCCTTTGGAGGAGTGTGTCTTGGTTTTATTTGGGATAGCACGATCCATGCATTCCTGTAGGTATCCATAGAATGCATTTGTAAAGGATTCTGTGGTTTGGGCCATATTTTCCACTGGCCCTGGGGCTTTGAAGGATTCCACCTCAGTTTTGAGAAGTGGGAAGTTTGCTTTTGAGATGTTTTTGACTGTGGTTTCCTTTGCTGGGGGTGGGGACGGGATATGGATGTCCATAGTGATTAATTTATGGTCAGATCGTACCAATGAGGGGTATACCTCTGGTATGGAACATAGAGTCCCCATGTTGGTGATGATCAGGTCCAATATGTTTTCCCATCTTGTGGGAGTGGTGACCAGTTGTTTCATAGCATTTGAGTTTATAAATTCTAGGAACCATTGGGCTAGGGTGTTGGGACTTGAGTAGTGCTCCCAGTCTATGTTTGGGTAGTTAAAGTCACCCAATATAATGGTGCTGGAGAGAACTTCATATTCTTCAGTGTCTTCAGGAAAGCTGAGTGGGGTTCCTGAGTTTGGGAGGGTGGTCTGTAGCAGGCTACAAACTGGAAGGCAGTTTTGCCCACTGTTAGTTGCACATGGATGGTCTCAGATGCTTCGTGCAGTGCCACTAGCCTGGAGGTATGGGTATCTTTGATGAATATGGATACTCTCCCTCCTCTTGTGGTTCGGTCCAAGTTTTGGGGCCGAAAAGCATGGTATTAGGTATAGCCTGGTAGTGCTGGGGTGCTCTTGGGAGCCTTGAACCAGGTTTTCTGTTACTGCACAGATATCGATATTCTCCATACTGAGGAGAGCCTCGAGTGCATGCATCTTGAGGTTTAGACTTCTGGCATTGAGCAGCATTACCCTTAGTTTCTTTTTCCTTGTGTTGTCTAAGGAAGTGGGTTTGTCTTTTGAGCCTTGCCTAAAAAAGGCACTATGGGGGTGGCAAGAGCCTTGGCCAGTATTCAAAAACCCAGGGGTGACAGGTGCAAGCCGTCCCTAGCGAAGCAACGTGGCTTGTCAAGCATGTCATCCCAGGCTGACAGACACTGGATCCCCTTTGAGTGACACCAATACTTTAGCCAATTGTTGAAATTGATAATTTTGTCTTTATACTGTGGTATCATTCTTGGTGAGGGTAAGATGCTACTCAAGGTCAGGGTCATACCGGCCTGGGCCACATGATCAGAGAGCTTCTCTATGTCTCTTTTCATGTAATCCAGGGAGGTATGTCTCAGGTCATTCACACCAGCATGGACAATGACGGAGTCATACTTGTACTTGCTTTGGAGTGACCTGAGTGCTTGTGTTATGTGGCGGATCCTGGCACCCGACAGGCAGCTTACAGTGACCTTCTCCTTGTTCAGCCGGGTGAGAGGGACGTCAGTGTGTCTGACAATAGAGTCACCTATTACAAGTGTATTAGGTGTATTGTTTAGCCTTAAGGGTTGTGACTGTGTGGCACACTGACTTTCTGAACTATGTGATACGTGGGTATTGTTGTGGGGTAGCAGTTGCTTGGATGTCTGCTTTGGAGGTCTCTGTTGCTTAGGCAGATTTTTATTTAGAGCCTCTGAGTATGTTTTTGTGTGTTTATGTGTTTGGTTTGCTGTTGCGATAGGTCTATGTGAGACTGGATCTGTGGTGTGTGTGATTACCTTCTCCTCCAGACTGACCATGCCAGTACTATGTTGAGAGAGCTCAGCCTCCAATTTGGCTATATAGTTGCATCTGTCACATATATTTGAGCTTGTCAGGAAGAGGAGAGGGTGGTCTGTGTACATAAGGCAGTTGTAACATTGCCTCAAGATTCCCATATTCACCAGTTGGACTGGAGAGTAAACCTGAAACGGACTTTTGGACATGACAGAATAGTATAAAGAATTACTTTTTGACTTGATCAAAAAGGATCAATAGGGAGCCAAGTACTAAAAGGGAGTATAAGAGGGTGTAGTGCTTTAGTTTATTAGTGCTTACTTATAAGACACTTATCCTAGGTACTGCTGGGTTTAGAAGGAAAATAGAGTACTTACTTTGAGATTTGGAACAGTTCTAACAGAAAAAGTGAAGAGCAGACTTTGTGGAGCTGGGAATAGTTTAAACCTGATTAAGTGGTGCTGTCGGATGCTGCACAAAAGACGGTTTTAAGACAGGGGGATAACAAGCAAGATTTTTTTTTTTTTTTTTTTTTTGTTTAAAGATAGCAGAGATACACAAGTAGCAACAAGTTAGAACAGTGCAATAAATGACCCCACACTTGAGTGCTAGGCCAGAGACAGGTAAAATGCAAGTTTTAAGAAAAATCGATTTTAAAATAAGTGCAACACAGGAAATGCAGTAAACAGGCTCTAGATGTATTCTAAATACAGTTCCTAATACAGATATCAAGTTTAGCAAGCTGGAAAATGCCAAAAAGTAGGCGGCAATGCAGAAATCTTAAATAATCTGAAGAAAAATACTTAAGATCTCAAAAGTGGCTCCTTTCTTCTCTCACCGTTTTCTCCCCTTGGTGGGTGCTTCACCAACAGCCAACAAGTCTGAAAAGACCTGCTGAAGAAACTTTGCAATAACTGAACAAGAAGGCTTTAGCTCCATAAAATATTCTTGGGTGCAACTCTAATTTTTGTAGTGACGATTATAATTTGAAAGTCTGACTTGTGCTTACAGTACTGTTCAAGGCTCTTTACACTGGGCCACATTTTTAAACATTCGCCTACAAGTACTTCAGCTATTCTGCTACAGAAACAAATCACCCCAAGGCTTGTTTGATGGTAACAGTTAAACACTTTGCTAATGGTCATATTTCCTTTACATTATGCCTCCTGAAACTTCAACAGAACATTTGGCTTTATTAGCACAGAATGAGTGCATAAGAGCATCTTTAGTGCCTTACTTCTTCCCTGCCTGATCTATTCCAAATATTTTTGATAAAGTTAAATAAACCAAAAAGAACGTAATGAATCACCCAAAAACAGTGTTTAATTAACACCACATTACACAGTAAGCGCTTTCGTCATCAAAATGACTTCCTCAGACTGAATAATGCTACAAACCAACCAGACATTTAAAATACAAATACACCAATCACATGTAAGGAACATTTCTAAATTATATTAACCCCTTCCATGCTTTAAGCCTTTTCTTTTCAAATAGGCTACAAAATCATCTCTGTTATTGAGCCCTGGTGGGAAACAAGCATTTAACCTAACTTGCCACATATATTCTCGCCAATTCAGCTCATCTTCAGCATCAAATAATTTGTCATAGTTAGGTATTGCTTCTAATACCAAAAATTTAAAATGAACTGAGCAATTACTAGTTTTATAATGTTTAGCAATGGCATTTTTTACATCCCCTATTTCTACAGCATGTTTGTGTTCATACATACGTTTATATAATTCCCTACATAAAAAGAGGGACAAGATTGACACATTACTAAATAAACAACAAATTTGCTTTTACAGGTAAAATATTTCCTAAATTTATAAACAAAATCATTGACATTCACTTCTTGAAAACCAGTAAACAAATAATCACAAAATTTACACTTAAAACATTTAAACATACCTAACTTAATACTTGAAGTAAGCTTAGGGGTACTGAGTTTACTTTGAAAGTAATTCTTAAAACTCTTACCTCTCTTATTAATAAAATTTGGTCGATCGCCTATTTTATCTTTCAAATCATTAGCTTTGTAAAATTTTCCAATTATTCCTTATAATATTGTTAATAGCAAAACTATCTACACTATTGCTAACGTCCATGGAAACTCTAAAATTATTACAATTTCTTACTGTTTTGTCAAGTCTAATTTCATTGTGCCTTGATTTCTCAACTTTAACAAGAGATGAATTAATAACTTCCACTGGATAACCTCGTGAATAAAACTTATCACAGAGAGCTTTACTTTCTACCTGGAAATCACTGTAAAAAATGCTATTGCTAAACACTGTAAAACTAGTAATTGCTCAGTTCATTTCAAATTTTTTGGTTTTAGAAGCAATAGCTAACTACGACAAATTATTTGATGCTGAAGTTGAGCTGAATGTTTACAGTGTGTTGCATTCTGCACAATGTGATCATGTGCCAGTTCCAGGTTCTACCATGACTGAGGACAGTCTTGGTGGACAGCTAGCACCATTAGTAAGGGACCACATGCAGCAGGCTGGTGCACTGTATAAATTTGTGTGAGTAAAGAGGTGGTGTCTATTCTACAACTATGGACCACAACATTCAGGTTTGTGTTTCCTCATTATAAAAAAACAAACAGGAGTTTAACTGATGCATGCAGTGCAATGTGGGTCCATGCTGACTGCTCACGAAGATCTGTGTAGTGAGTACAATTATCATCATATAAAGTACCAGTACATTTTCACAATTTTTATGAATGTTTTTGTTGTTGTTATGTACATACTGCTTCTTCTGTAATGCTCAGTAATTAAAACTGGGATTGCAGTGCTTGAATGAACTGAGGAAGAAACTGTATATATTTAAAGATGCATCACTGCTTTGGTCTAGCATGCATTTATCATGATTTGCTACCTGGCACAGGAAAGGAAAATGTTTGACAGTTCTTCATTTTTTATGATGTGTGTTATTCTACTTTAAGTTCTTATAAATAAGAAATATATATATTTTTCTTTTATGTTAAGGTACTGCACATCACAATAATTCATCCTGTCACAGACGCTAACTCTTGGGTTATAAGACGTAATAAAAATCGCCATTGGTACAGTGTTGAGGGTGAAGTGGTAGCACTAGTACTGATGGAAGGATAACTGTTAATCATATAATTACTTTTCCATTGTGTATTAGGCTCTTCATAGTACGTTACTATTTCATTCTATCTTTCCACACCCCATTCTCATGGATCCATTTTACGTATTTACTTTTAAATATCATTGGTGTAACTGCCAGCATTACCAACAGCATTACTCAACTGACACTCATAACACTGAATGGGCCCTTGATTTTGTTAAACATTTCAGTGTGCAACTACCTGTCTACTTGTCTTTCCACATTTGTTTTTTTCTTTTCTTTTATTGTAAGAATTACCATTCCTCATCTGAAATACATACTGATGAAAGCCTCAGTTTACTGTGGTTTGTGCGAACGACATTCTGTCAGCAGCACTGCTGCCAAAAATCAGAATGTCGTGCACAAAACATAAATGGATGGGACAGTCGAACACACTTACACGAATGTTGTAGTGTATTTGACTATCTGCATGGAGATTGCGGTACAGTGGGAATTGGAAATTCATCCATATCCCCACTGTAGTGTGATCTTGGAGTTAGAATATATTAGTAGGGGCGTGTGGGGGGAGCAGCCCCTCCACAGGGGGTGCAGGGGGGCTTGCCCCCCCTGCAAAAACATGATTTGTCATATATAGGAGTCTGATTTACATCAGCTCCTATACAGCTATCATGTGATGGTTTCGGCCACAATGTCAACTCAAATCTGTCGATCATTTGGGTCGACATTGTGGCCAGTTGGAATGTCTGTTTTCGGGTTTACTATTCATTTTTTCGAACGCCAAATGTTTTGCCGTTCGAACAAACAATAGTAGTAAACCGAAAGCCTCATAGTACTAAAGTACAGTGAACACAGACATGTTTCTTCCCTCCTCCCATACTACAGTTACATCCACATTTTTAACAGTGATATTACTCTACTGGAACTCATGCTGTTAAACCAAGACATGTCATATTTTCATTACCTGCAGTGTTAACCCTGACTTACAGAACATCATGGTCACAAGTGTCATACCCAGTGTCCCCTAAAGAGAGGGCAGGTAATGGTGCTTGTGATCATAAGTTAAGTTTTGCCATATGAGACTGATGCTAACTTACTTTAATAATGGGGCCTACTGGATGCAGGTGATCCTACAGGCACCAATCTCATAGTTATGTGTGACCAAGACTGGATATTAGAGGTTTTGCTGTGTGCAGATAAATGCAATGAGGCTTGCATGAATTCTGTTATGTTAGGCTCCCCTATTATTTCCAGAACCTTCTTGTGATGCACTTGTAGTATGAGATGATATGTCCCCAAGACTATGGGCAGTACCCCATCCTTATCGTTTTACCCATCCACAAGTGACTCCTACTTGACTCTGGTAGGTCCTGACTAGTGTACACATGGAGACGGATATGGCTGCTGTGTGTGCCATAATACTGCGCATGAGTGGGACCATGACATTATCCCTACTCTATCATTTCCATGTAGTGCTAAAAACTTTCACATTTGACCTACATTACACTGAGCATCTTTACTTGACTCTCTCTGGCAGTGGAAAGAGACTGAACAATGTCATGCACATATACTGGTAGGCAGTCAACATTGTTCATGTTTCTGGAGGTAGCTGTGGCATGTATCTGTACTGGCACCCATTTGCACAGGTGTTACTGTGAGCACTGCTACCTCAGAGATTATGACATGCACTTGAAAGTTTTCCTGTGGAGACAGTGATGTTGAAGTACATGGGTTCTCTCACTGCAGAACCTGCAATGTAATGTTCCTATCTACTTGACTTTGTGATTTTGTGTCACTTTCTGTACAGTTATATAAATGCAAAGGACATAAAACCATGTCTGAACTTCTTACAGCTAAATTCATTTTAAATCAAAAAGTTAATCAATATCCTATTCACATTTTGTACTGATAACCTGTACATCATGATCTGCTAATGAGAAAAAAAAAACAGAAACTTTTATCATTTCCATTTCATCATATGTAATGTCAATATATCTTCATGTCATGAAATGTTCAGTGACCTCTCACCACAAATTCCCTGTGTAAATAACACAAACATGGATGCACTGCTTTAACAAATGACAACTGAATTTCCTAACTCCTGCCATTATAACTACTGTCATTACCAACAACATTCAACAATTACATACAGCACTGAATTCAGTTTGAAAAAAATATATTTCCTTAAGAGTAATTATCTAAGTTGAATTTCCATAGCTTGCTAATATTTCACCACTCTAAAGATATTTTAGCTTGCTAGTTTTTCATTTTCCTACAGCAGTTGTCACTGAACTAAGCCAAATGCAGATAAATATGGGGTGTAGTTACTGACAGAAATTCTGGAGGATTTGCACTTTATGTTTGCAAATTAAGGTCAGCTATGCTGATCTCTTTAAATTGCAGTCATATGTATGTTTATCTGGTCATATAGACATAGACAGACAACTTTCATTTGGTTGTGGGTGAGCTAAGCTAAGCCAAACTTTCCACAGGAAAGTGCAGCAGTACATAGCATGTCCGAATGTAACTTAATCATACCACAGAATTTACAAAGAAAGCTGAACTAAGTCAGTATGTAGCTTGGAGTTTAATGAAGCCTAATCCATAGCCATCCTACAGAATATGACATGCAGAGAATTTCAGACAAACAGAAACACAGTGGCTACAGCTTAAATAGTTACAGTCTTAATCAGATAATTAAACCATTAATTACTATTATCTCAACTAGATTAACCTTTTATATATAAAAACAATTGAACATTAAAAAAGGCTTGAATCATTCATAATGAAATATTTATTATTATATAAAAAAAATAAGAATGTATAAAACAACAAACACACCTTACTACAAAGATACTGTTAACAAATACATACAACTCGTAGTTCATGTTTCATAATTCATCAATTAGATATCTTTCACTAAAATATTTTCATATTAAGATACATATTTTTTTTAATATAAAAAAATTAACTTAAAAGTTTCCTGATATTCTAAATTTTGCCTATTTATACTAACTCTGTGAAAACAACTATCTCAGAATAGCCTTGAGTTTTAACAAACATTTAATTGAGCAGAACTCATTTAGACCTAAAGTTCTTGTTCTTCTAGTAACAAATTCAAGGACCAACCTGCTGGACTACCATAAATAAAAATTTGTGTTCTGTATACATTGTAATATGTCTTGCTAAAGCATTCAAGTTTGACAAAGTGCTACATATACCACACCTTCAGTTTGGCAGTTGTATTTGCCATTAATGTAATATTTAACTCCTTTGATGTTAAAGGTATGTCCAGTTTTGATGTATCTGCAGTAATGACAAAAACCACATTTAAACATCCCTTTGGGTTCTTTTGAACACCATTCTTGGCTTAGGACCACAACTCTCATTACATATTGTATCCTGTGCAATAAATTCCCAATTAATGTTTAAAATGTTTCTAAATTCAAAAATGTGTTGATTAAACTGAAACCATATACATGTTATGTTATAGTTATTCTCCATGGTTACTGGCCACTGTAATAGGTTGCAGAAAAATGATTGGCTTACTACATCCTGAACTGGTGTAACAGTGTTCTGATTTAAAAGAGGTAAATTAGTTAAATAGTTTACTAGGATAACCTCTATTCAGAAACATCTGTTTAAGCAAATCACATTCTTGGTTAAATAGATCATCGTTAGAGCACATTCTAGTGGCCCTCACCAATTGGCCTTTCACAATGCCTTTTTTCTGTGTATACGGATGGTTACTAGTAAAATGTAACAGTGAATTACTGTATAGCTTTTTCCTATATATGCTAGTAACAAAACATTTTTTGTCAAAATCTTTACTAATAGAAATATCCAAGAAATTGATTGAAACCTTGTCCGAAACTGTTTGTCTGAAGAAGTGCGGAGATTCTCTGCATGAAAGCGCTCACGCAGTAAAGCAGTTTTCTATTAACGTATCTTTGACTACAGTTGGTGCCGTTATTTCTTTTATTTTGTAGTTTTGTTTGTTCATTTTTTGAGTTTATCCTACAGAATATGACATAACTTAGCATCTCCTAAAAGTAAATTATTTAATTAAAGAAATTGACCACTAATTAGACATCATATTCTTAAGTTTCACTTATAAAACAGTAATACATTAAAGAATGGCCTTAATCACTTATGTATATATAAATATAGCCATGTCACATTTATAATGCAAATGTAAACCTAACTTAACAAAAATATCTCTTCAATAGATAAAACCTCATTCATTGCTACATGGACTGGGTATAATGATACCACTTCTTAGAGAATGTAGTCCTCCTCCTAAACCACAGCCCTGCAATTACATTCCTCAGTTTTGTTCTGGCACATCTACATATGACAGGACCTGTGAAAGCATGAGGTCAAGCTCCAAGTTGGATTAGGAAATTAAGTTTAAGGTCTAACTTTTGCAGGAGTCATACCTGCAGAAAACTGAAAAAGCAGTAGCTAGCAGTGAGTGGAAGAAGGTTGACATATGGCAGGAAATGGGTGACCACCTGTCATCTCTGACAGGAATCACTAGCTCTAAGCCTCAGAGACAGCACTGGCATGATGATCTACACATGTGTGTATAACCAGCCATTGAATATTACAATATATATATATATATATATATATATATATATATATATATATATATATACATACACACACACACACACATACATGCACATGCATTTATAAATGTGCATACATATAAACATTTAGGCATATATACAGAAATAGATATGTGTAAACTAGACTATAAATATAGCAAAATATACTGTAATTGATGCCAAAGCCTAAATAATACCCTCCAACTGAATAAACATAACAGGCCCCTTGGTTTTAAAGATCACAACTTTTTCTTCAAATTTAAAGGCATTAACTCAGCTGGTGATGCTTTATACTTGATTATTATTTATAAAACCTGGAACTCAATCCCTATCACACTCAAGACTTATTAATAATCTACTCACTTTCAACTCTGAGGAAAAACAGTTTCAGAAGCAACAGAGGATCTTCCCCCCAGACTTCCTCTCAAGATATCTCTGCTAATAACTAACAAAACTCTATGAGATTCACAAAGTACCACCATTCTATGCTATTGATTAATAACACTCTACAGGCATTACTTCCAAGGCATTATGATATTGTTTGATACACTGAATTATGCAGAGTTTGTAATATATTGTGTCACCTCTACTAGTAATACTTTCCACAATCAACATGAGCTCTCTTAAAGTGGGACCAGCTTCCATACATATCCAACAATATAAGGCCTGTGTTTTTAGTAGTTTAATACTTAAAAATGTTGTACATAAATACTAGGTAATTTCTATGCATACAAGTTGTTTATAATTACCAGATTTGCTACATAAACTTTGAATGTCTATTGCATAAAGCTTACATGTAACTACCTGATCTAATATGTGAATATCTTGGATATGTATTTATAACATACTTTAATATTAATGGAGCTTTTCTTCTGGACCTCCAATGAAAATGAGTTCATTTACCATTTGGGCATTTCTGGTAGACAGACGCAAAAAGAAAAATAAATAAATAATAAAATGCAGGCAATCTGGTTGCAACCAGAAGCATAACTAAAAAAAATGATGACAATACCCATTTGTGGCCCAGGTTCAAAGACTGGGAGAAGCATGACACCATATGGATTAAAGCAACACAGAAGCAAACAGGCTATAAAAAGGAGATCATTATTGCTGGGTGATGCTGGACCACTCCTGTCTAACAGGCAGGCCATCCTGTTGCTGTACTACAGAAGTCTAAAATAGTGACCGCAGAAAACTTGTATTAAATGCATTTTTTTCCATAAAAAACATGGCTGTAAATCTTGCGGCAGGTAAAACGCATAAACAATAAAGAAGGGAAAAATGCAGCTTCACTGGGATTAAAACAGCTTACAGTGGAAAGGCAGTGAAGACGTTGAAAATAAAATTAGATACACTTCTAAAATGGGCAGATTTTAACAACTGTCTTAGTTTCTGGTGTCATTTTAGGGAGATCCAGTACCTGACAGCCTGGGAATATATGATCGACAGACCATGATGCTTTGCCAGAGATGGCCTGCATCTGTTTCACTTGGGCTTCAGGTTTCTGGCAAAGGGTCTTGCCTATCTCATAGTACCTTTTTTAGGAAAAGTTTGTTTGTGTCTTTCGGCTTTTCCAGGTTAGGGGTCGTCACAGCGGAACTCTGGTCCGCTAATGATTGGTAGTGGATGATGAGATTAAAACTACCAACATAAAAATTTAAACAAAAAGCAAATTAAAGGTCCTGCTACTAAACACTAGGAGTCTAAACATGAAACTGCACTCATTGCAAGCATTCTTAACCCTGGAAAATGCTGACATCTGTGCAGTCACAGAAACCTGGTTCAAAGCTGTGGACAGCACCCCAACCTTACCTGGTTACTCACCCTATCATACATTCAGACTCCAAACTGTAGGCAGTAAAGCCAAAGGAGTTGGAGTTTCAATATATATTAAAGACATACACACCTCCCGGTCAAACAGTAAAATGCACAGGAGACACTCCAGGTGCAGTTAACCATTGACAAGACCCCTATACAAAACATAGTTAGCTACTGGCCCCCAAATCTGACTCAAGATGCCCAATCTGTCTATCTGGACCTCTTTGAATCTATTAAGTTCAACCTTTTACCCTGAACCTGGGTGACTTTAACCAAAATGCCTTGGAACAGCTAGCAGATACCCCCACAAGAGGTGAAAATACCTTGGACTTCGTATTAACCAACATGAGTAACAACTGTAGCATCCCTGCAGTATGATCCTCCCTGGTAAGACCGACCATAAAGTGGTCACTTTTGAAGTCACCATCTCCCCCGACCCCCCCCCCCCCCCAGCTAGGGTCAAACAAAAAAATTTCTCCAAAGCTGATTACAGCCTCCTGAAAGATGGTGTAAACAGCTTGACATCCCTCTCCCCTCTCTACAAATTGGTACCAGTATCTAAAACTACACTAAAGCACTATATGAGCATTTGTATAGATGCATGGAATCAGGAATACCCGGCAGGTCTAAATCATCCTCCACAAGAAAAGAGTAAACCTGTCTGGTGGAAATCTGCAATAAATAAACTCTATAACAAAAGGGAAAAAAAATGCTATCCAGGACCATGAAGGAGCAGGTGACCAATTGGAAGCCATCTCTCTTTAGCCTGAACAAGGACCAAGAAGTATCAGGTGACCAATTGGAAGCAATCTCTCTTTAGCCTGAACAAGCAAATAAGAGCAATAGCAAAATCCTCCAAAGCAAATGTCGAGTCCAAATTGGCCACATCTACTAGACACAATCATAAGGCCTTCTTCACATATGTCCGCAATCTCAAAGAAAGCACCCAGATCTGTTCAGAACTGGTGGTCAAGGACATCACATATTAAAATGCCAGAGATATAGCAAACTTGCTGGCTGACAGATTCAGCAAAAACTTCACCCCTCTGAACTCCAGATCAGAAAATCAGGACATCCCCAGTACCTGCCCCTTTCCCCTTATATCTAGGGAACAGGTCATCACTGCTCTCTCAAAGGCAAAACATACAGCCTGCATGGGACCCAATAATATCCCAGGTTGCATCCTACATGAACTCAGGCAGGAATTTACAACACCATTAGGCACTATTCAACCAAATCCTGAGGACTGGCTTCATCCCAGCTGAGTGGAGGACAGCCACTGTCATCTCTTTACACAAAGGTGGACCATCCACCGATCTGGGAAATTAAAGACCCATCAGCCTAACTAGCCTGATCTGCAAGGCCATGGAACAGATTATCATGGACCTCATTAAAAAGGACATTGGTAACTTCCAAACATTCAATCCCACACAATTTGTCTTTGTCAAGGGGAGATGACGTCTGTTAAATATGGTTGACTTTTTTTAGACAGACACCAAAGCCATGGATGAGGGGAAGATGGTGCACACCACCTACCTTGATCTGGCCAAAGCCTTTGACACCATTGCCCACTTGGGCATAATAGATAAACTCTCTCAACTGTGCATCAAACTGTATGTTACCAGATGGTAGCTAACTGGCTCACTGATAGAACCGACTTAGTCAAAATAGAGGAAGCAACATCCAGCAGTAGACCTGTAATGAGCAGCATACCCCAGGGTTTGGTCTTGGGGCGGCTGTTATTTGGGATATACTTTTCTGAGGTGCAGGCCAAAACCAGTGGGCTATGGATGACCAAGTTTGCAGATGACTGCAAGCTGGCACTGTCATCAATTCCCCTAGTGATGTGGACATCCTCCAAGAGGGTCTCTAACAAACAAATGATTGGTGCCAGAAACATGGCCTCAAGCTGAATACCAAAAAATGCATCATTATCCCCTTCGGGGAGAGTGACATCCACACAAATTATCACATTAATAACAATGTCCTAAGCACGCAATCAGTCATGAGGGATTTAGGCATCCAGGTTGATAGCAACCTGACTTTTAACCACCATGTTACTTCCGCTGTATGGAAAGGATATCTCATCCAGGGACAAGGAGGTCAAAACATCCCTGTATTCTTCCCTTATAAGGCCCATTATTGAGTTACAATGCCTCCTTCAGCATGTACCTCACAAAGCACATGCAGCAGCTGGAGAGACCACAGAGGTCCCTCACCAGGAGAATCCAGGGCCTCAAACATCTACCATACACAAATAAGCTAAAAGCCCTATCCCTCTACTCAGTTTCATACAACTCCTCAGAGGTGACCTCTGTCTGGCATACAAGGCGATCTTGGACCCCACCTTAACGGGACTGAGTAACCACACGTGCGGCCTCAACCTGGTCTGTGACATCAACAGGACTTGTTGGCAGGACAGATTTCTCCCAGAGACTCCCCCATCTGTGGAACAGACTCCCTTTCCATGGCAAGCAGAGTACCTCTTTACCCCTTTTTAAGCAAAGCCTGGATAACTGGATGGGAAACAGAAAATACATCACTGGGATTCCATCCATGTCTTTGCTGGACAGGGGCATTAGGTGCTGACTTATTTAAACATGGGTTAAGTTCTTGGCTACGCTTATAAGGGCTTCAGGGCCAGTACTCTAGTAACTTCCTATGATCCTATGAACCTTTGCACTGCCCACACACATTATCTTATTGGGACACTAACTTGTTGGACTCAGTAGTCCCCATCACAAGATGTAAACATCTCTGCCAAAATGAAGTACATCACTAGTGCTAAATCCAAATAGGAAGGGCTGCTTTGATATCTTAAGTAAAGAGAAATTAACTGCCGAAAATGATATGGGCTTCCATCTGAGCTTTGTAGTCAAATTGCATTTTTGGACACAACTCAGCTTGGATTCCATTTTGCCAGTGGAATTACACAACCAGTTTCTGATCTTCTAAGTCAGAGTTGGAAACTGAATATGTCTATAGCTACTGGTAATGACAGATCCAAATAAGATGCTAAACTGATTTTTTTTTCTTGATGCCCTCTGTCTGGTTAAACATTTTTATTTTACATTTTTTTTCTTTCAGGAAGGTTAAAGCTGTTTATATAGGTTTTATTTTACACAGTACACTACTTAATCTTATTTGTTTCAATTAAAGAGCTTTGTTATTGAACTGAAATGTTTGTGAATGATTTATTTATTATTAGCATAACCTTATGTGCAGTGAAATGATTCATAAATAACTGTTTACCTTTATCTTTTGAAGAGTTACTGCTCAAGCTGTTGCCAACATACAAATATGTAACAGCTTATTTTAAGGGTAAATGTAAACTGTTTTAATATACTAGTGTGATCTACCTAGCTGTTGAAAGCATTATAATAAAGACAAGAAAGGCAGTATTTGTTTTGGACAGATATCATTTACCTCTCTTGGAAAAATTATTCAGTGTGCATTTGCTTGTGTGCAAAACAATCTTAGACTTTTGGCAACATGTGCTCTGTCTTAAGTGGGTGAAATCTTATAAAGCCAATGAGTATAAGTCTGATTTGTGCCTATACAATGTAAATCTTAAACTGAGCTGGAAGAAGACGTTTATTATCAGAGACAGTAGTGCACATTTACCAGACAGTCTTAAGGTTCAACACCCCTTGTACATTGCTTGGTGCCACTGGTATGGACTTAAAGCCTGAAATGACATGTATATACTTATGACAGCATTGGGGATCATGAGACTATAACCCTGACAATGAAAGACAAAGTACTTTCCTTCAGATGTAGATCAGCATTAATAATGAAGGTGGGTGAGAACAAGGGACAATGGTTTTCCAGAACTCCAAATTAACTGAATTATTTAAGGGATGTCCATCTGAAAGAAAAAAGCAGTACAGAAAATCAAGACAGTCAAGACCACTCTTTTCAGCCATTCATACACCAATCCTTTAGTGAGTGGCAGGAACAAAAGCAAGTGTCACCTTGTGATATATGAGTTACTGGGTCCCGAAAGTGAAAAGCAGTTATACAAGTGCTAGATTCTCAGACAGAAGGCCACAAATAGGAAACTGAAAAGAACATTTTCTACTATCTATTTATGTTGTTTTCTTCCTGTCACTTCCACACACAAAATACAAAAAGAACTTATCATAACCAGATGGAAAAGATGAGATATGAATCCCAGCACTGTCAAACAATTGTGAAGAAAGTACAGAGTTGGCACCAGAGAGCTATTCTTTTATGTCATACCACTGATACTCAGCAGGTTCAAATATAAGAAAAACAGCACCCAAGTCTGGTTCAATAGTCAATTCACAAAATGCAACCTGGCCATGGAATCATAAAGGGAATATGCACTGCTGTTATGGGTTTCCAAAATCCACACCCTGACTAGACTGAAAGCAGGCCGCATGGAAAGCTGAGTCTTTTGCCTAGCACCCCAGGCCCATTTCCATCACTCTCTCAGTGAAACATTGTGTCCTCTAGGACCTCTTTCCCACAATGATTGCTTTGCAAACAAAGGGTTATATTTGAAGCCCACACACAACTCGTATGGAAGGAAGGCACATTTAAGCAATAACCCATGCCTGGGTGTGGGCAATGCTGGATTTACCCAAGGATGGCGTGGTTTGGTCACGAGAGCAAAGCCCGAGTGGCCAAACAAAGACAACCGTGGGTAAATCTAACATTACCCACACCCAGAAGTGGGTTATTGTCATTATACAATGACATTATTTAAGAAAAAAAAACTTCATTTTCTTAAATAATGGCATTGTATAATGCCTCTTTGCTGCCCTTCTGCAGTTGTCCGGTATTCTGCGGCAGTTCTGATGTACTGCACATGCGTATGTTTACGCAGTACATCAGAGCTGTGGGTGGAAACAACGGAGAAAGCAAGATCTCCGTTGCTTTTTAGAAAGTGTCTCGCTATGTTAAAGGAGTTTAACATAGCGAGACAGCTTTAAAAAAAGCAACAGAGAACGTTCCTGTGCTTTTTTAAAGCTGTCTCGCTTTGTTGAACTCCTTTAACATAGTGAGACACTTTCTAAAAAGCAACGGAGATCTTGCTTTCTCCATTGCTTTAGAAAGTGTCTCGCTATGTTAACAGAGTTTAACATAGCGAGACAGCTTTAAAAAAAGCAAAGGAGATCTTCCTTTCTCCATTGCTTTTTTTAAAGCTGTCTCGCTATGTTAAACTCCTTTAACATAGCGAGACACTTTCTAAACAGCAACGGAGATCTCGCTTTCTCCGTTGCTGTAAGAAAAAAAAGACTTATACTAATGGAAAAAGTCCGGGCGACCGGACCTTTTTCCATTAGTATAAGTCTGATTTACAATGTGCACGCTGACCAATCAACGTGCACATTTTGGAATATTAATAGGGGGTCGTTGTATAATCTCCAAATTATCACAGCTTTCTTCCTGTCACAGTAAAACTGCTACCACTTTAGATTATATAAGGACCTAGACAGACGAGCTACTGTCTCTCTCCTGATTTTGCAAATATAAAATACAGAAATTAAAAACTTTCACTGTTTGTATGCTCAAGTAATCTAGCTAATTTGAGATGGAAGCCACCACCCATCACACTACAAAGTTAATAATGACAATCATCTTCTCATATAGTAAAAACCATTAACATGTTCATAAAATACCAATCACAAAAGCTTAAAAGTGAATACATTTTATTTAAACAATAAAGCAAACAGTATAGAAACAGATTAAATATACAGAGGAATGAGAAAGTAGACATGGAATACAAAAATAACAGTTAGTGTCTTCTGAATTTATCCAATCTGTAGCTAAATAAATAACCTAGCCTAGCTTATGTTTACTAAATAAATGCTGGAACTAATGATGCAGAATTACAGAAATGCCAAAAATACACAAACAGAACAACAATCCTTCTGAATGTTATTCCCCTTGTTCTTCTAAGCCGAGGCCAAGTCTAAGATCAAAGATCAGTCCCAGATATTGTAAACATTTCAATTCATCACTTCTGTACAGACAGTCAGGGATGACATCATTTCCTGCATTACATCAGCTTATTTTAGCCTATCTCCTCACACCAAAAAGTAGTTTAATGTTGAAGTGGTTCTTCAGTATTAATAAACAACTGAACCCTAATGGGATTTTACAGCTAGTGACAACTTTTCCATCACTGGCAGCTGCTTCAAATCTACTGTAATTGCATTTTATGGCATTTGCTAGCAAGTTAAATCCCTCCTGAGAAACTTCAGCAAGTTACATTTCAAACACATTTACTGCATTTCATACCTAGCATTTATCAAACTGAGCTACTGAACCACAGTTCTGCATTTCTTTTCCATTCATCTACTTTAACATTTAAGTCAGAAAAGGCCACACACTCCCAGGAACAGAAAACATACACTTCAGATTAAAACTAAGTTCAGCCACACTTCACAAAGGTGCCAACAGTCTGCAATAAGCAAGAATAGAATGTATCATATTTTTAATCAGCTTTCTTTAGCCTAATATTCCTAGCAACATCGAACCAATGACAGGACTGGAGAAAATGCTATGATGTTGGCTGTCATGCACTGCTGCTCCAATACAGTAAACCTCAAGGCACAAGAAGTTTCAGACATTACAGCCATGTGGTCTGATTAAATATCATGCAGACCTGGCAATCTCCAGCATTATGAAAAAGTCATAGTGATTGGGAGGAGGTTGTTTTTTTAAAAATTTAGAAGTTAAAGAAGTCCAGGCAGTTTAAAAAATTAAGAGATCCAAAAGTAAATTTTACAACAGGTACAAGAGAGTAAATGTATCCACACACAAAGCTACTACATGCACCACACTGGTACATTAAGCTACACTACAGTGCTAGTACAACTTAAGTTATTTTAGTTTTTACATTATGTAGAGAGTACAGACATATGTTAAAGGCAACAAACGGATTTTAGAGTTATCATTGGAAGAATAGTATTTCTGGACTCTGGGTTCATTTAGATGGGCAGTATTTATCTTAGGAAGTAAGTACTTGACATCCTACCAATTGTACCAATTTGATTATAAATTTACTGCAACTACTTAAGCACTTGTAAAAGAACTTTACCACTCAGTGTTATATCTGCAGCAATACTTTAGTTTGTATTAGTACTTCAGTGTAGTTTGAACTACATTACCTAATACACATTGTTATTTGTATCATTGTATATATTTTGTTTAATTCCACATCAACTAAATTTACTTAACATTTTCAGCAGGAAATTTTGCTTTGCTTTTTTTAATTCTTACTTAATTGAAACATGAGGAACCACATTGAAAAATAAAACTGAAAAAATAAATGAAAATAAAAAATGGCTCTTGTGAATGTTCAGTGTTCTTTTTTTCAGATTTCTTTCCATTTTACTTCTCAGAGGCTTGAGTCATCTTTCATGCTTTTTCGTGGTTTCATTGCAAGGCAGCATTCTTGTATCCAGTCTGTTTCGTAATCTCTCTTGTACTCTTTTACTTGCGCTAACTTGCAACTTAATGCGCCACTTTAAAGTGGTGATGCTTTCTGATATTAATGAAACTCTTTAAAGTATGTATTGAATTTGTGTCAGTTATATAAGATACTTTGAAAGTAATAACAAACCTGTATGAAATGTGCAATCATGTCAATCCTTTACCCCATTTTTAAAATTTTTTTTATGCCAGTACATTAGAAATAAGTATGAGGTCAAACCATATCAATTCAGCAGAAGCTCTTAGCTTAAAGCAGTACTCACATCATACAGACACTCAACTCGGCACAAACCACCACATCCACCCCAACCAGCAAAATGCCAATGACTGAAAATCGAAAATCCAATAGAAAATGAAAATATGATTAACAAAAACAACTGAGTACCTGTCCCCATTTACCAGTACAAACAGTCATGAAGGAACATCAAG
The DNA here is from genome assembly GCF_019279795.1 of Protopterus annectens. Classification (NCBI taxonomy): domain Eukaryota; kingdom Metazoa; phylum Chordata; order Ceratodontiformes; family Protopteridae; genus Protopterus; species Protopterus annectens. The sequence goes on from NC_056741.1 coordinate 945,706,566, forward strand.
CAATGCAAGGATGTTTAAGATCATCATTTTCTGAAAGGCAGTAAAGTGACTTTTATGACTTTAAATGATAAAGAATTAATTAAAATTTTTTTTTTGAATTTTTAACTGCTTTTTTTTTTTTTTTTTTTTTTTTTAATTTGATTTACCACCATGTGCACTGGCTGCTAGCTCTTGACCTTTTATCTCATCATAGTCATAAATTAAACATATATAACAAGAAAAAATAAATAACTGGAGAAAATGCTAACTTATCCATACTTACAATACTCCATTACATTCTGCAGCAGCCTAGCAGTGCAATTAGTGCATTTTTCTTTTTTTCTTTCACGGCTTAAGTCATCAAAAGTCATCAAAGTGGGTGGTCCCATCAGATGATGTCACTGTGATGTCACAAATGGGGTGGATGTGGGGGGTGGGGGGTGAATGGGTGTGTGTGTGTGAGGAGGGGACGACTTTTAGTCCAGTTTGCCATAAAAGAAACCTGGCAACCCTAGGAGGAGGAGATATGGCCTCAGATTCTGTTCACCTTAAGATTAATTCTTTTGAAAGAACAAAGGCATCTGGTTGTTTTCATTTCAAGTGAAATTATACACAAAAAGTACTGCATATCTATTTTTCAGTGCATAAAAGAGAATAAAGTAATAGAAGTCTGAAAAATTAAATTTAATGATAAATATATGACAATACAGAGCAATGGGAGAAACATGCCTAGAAGACAGGCTGCCAACAAACGTCAGTGCTGTAGTTGTGCAACAGTATCTACCCAACAGATAAACCAGCTGATTTAAAAGGTCAAAGGTGGACCTCAAAAATGGTTATTTACCAGTAACGCCCAGCTGTATGAGACCATCTAAAAACATCACTGTGTTTCAGAATGCACAAAGAAAATTCTATTCATGAAATTACAAAGATCAGAACTCAACCCTTACAAAAATCTGCAGGAAAAGATAAGGCAGACTCATTTTCAACACTGTACAGAAAAGGTGATCATACCATACACACTGGTCTCTAGCAAGACTGCTGCTGAAAGCCGTTCCTTTAGGCTAAGAATGACCTAAGAATACTAAGCCAAAAATCTCTGACACACAAAAACAAAAAACTTTGACACACCATTGTGGTAATAGAGGATAATTAGCTCAGTAAGGCCTCTCTTGCACTTTTAAGACATTTCTTAACAGGGGAAGTATAGAATTCTCTCCCCAGCTGTATGGTATAAAAGATTAATATTAAAGCTAATAAAGAAAAAAGGAAAAAATAAAGGGAATAATAAGAACTAAAGAAAAGGTGGTGCTGATCAGTCATGGGAATAAAGAGAGTACAGAACAAGAAAAAAAAGACATGGACATACTCTCTGGAACCAACTCATAGTCAGAGCTCAGATTTGGCTACACTTAGCAAAACATACATGGCAAGCCTTAGCTCCTACTACCTACTTTCAGTTGTAAAAGTGAGCTTTTCAAATGTAAATTTTCTAAAAATATTGAGGTTAATATATCCTTAAGTTCTAAATTAGTTAATCCTTTAAGGAATCAAGTTGCATACAAATATAGCTGTTATATTTTTTGCAGAAAATGCCTGGCAGCAAACCCTTACAGGATTGTATGATAAAAGGATTACCAAACAAAACAGGTAACAGCAGGGAGTCATCTATGCCTTTGCATAACATCGTATTCCCTAACTGATTGGATTTTCAGTGAATGTCTACTTGACATTTCATTGATCTTATGTAAAAATATACAAGATCTGTAAAATTGGCAAGCAAGTATAAAAATGATGTTTACTAAAAGAAATCACTTGCTAAGCCACTTTCACATCATTTCATAAAAATTCCATACCTTTAACATGAAAATAAATTAAGTTTGGCAACAAACTAAGTTGTCCCGGGACATCATGGGGGTGGGGGGGGGGGGGTTAGGTTAATGTTAAGGGGAGTTAAGTGGGTTGGGGAGGTGAAAGGGTTAAGTGGAGGCAGGGATGGTTGAGATAAATGAGATAATGATGGGGAGGGGATGGTTTAGGCTAGTGTAGTTGGGTCAAGCAATCACATTTGGTGTGAACTTGCTACACTGCAGGTTCATGTCCTGATGACTGGTGTGTTCTTTGCTTGGATAAGGCCTTGGTTTGGTGGTGTGCATGAGGAGATGAGTACCTAGGGTATAGGGTATGGTCAAATGTATGAAGGTGATGTGTGTGTCTTTTTTTTGTATGTGTGTGTGTGTGTGTGTGTGTGTGTGTGTGTGTGTGTGTGTGTGTGTGTGTGTGTGAGTGCTCTTCGGAAGCGACTGGTATTTTGCTGTGGGATTGCTTGTGGTCAGTAGAGGGGAGCCAGGGAAGTGTGAGGGGGTGAGTCACTTTGTTTGGCTGTTGTTGGTCGTGGTTTCATTGTTGTAGTGGTTGGGTGGTGGCAATTAATGGGGTTTTGGCAGGAGTGGGCTACATTTCTACTTTGTTTGGGTTTGTTCTGGTGGCCAGGGTGACCTTTGATTTTGGTGGTCGCTCATTGGTGGTGTTGGATTTGTCCAAGAGGACTCATGGTGCTTGGGCTACTTGGTGGCTTTTGCTGCAGTGTGTACTATCACAGGCATTTAGTAGTTGGTGTTTAGTTCATGTAAAGCACTGTCTTGTGTCTTGTTCGGTGGTTGTGGTGTAGTGGTGAATGGAGGAGTTTTGCTGTTGCTTTTTTTCTTGAAGAAGTGTGTGCCGGTTTCGCGGGTCAAGATTTTCCCTGCGAGGAACAGTTTTCAGTTGCGCATGCACGCATGACAATAATGGCTGTAGGGGAGGATTAAGGTAGGGCTAATCTTGTTTTCGCTCTGCCCCTCCATCACACACAAAGAAAAAAGGGGGAGAAGAAAAGAAAAAAAAAGCACATATTAGCTTCTAATTACTATCCACTTGACTTTACAGCCACTAAAACCGTCCTTTGGATAAGAGCAAATTAATAATCTGATGAAGTAATACCACTGTTACTTGCATGAGGATTTCAAGATGCTGCTTAGAAATACAGAATCACAAGGTGTCTCAAGACAATGCGTTTATTTATGCTACTATATTTCTTCTTGTTAACATGGACAAATCAGTGGTAGGCAAATCAATCTCAGGTTGCAAAGGGAATAACAGAATATGTATTTAAACATGATGATGTTTCAGCTTAGACAGCATTCAGTGCACAAACCTTAGAAGTGATTTTTCATGATGCAGTTCTATCGTTTGGATAATTGCCTTGGTACACTAAGTTCATGATTCTGGTAACCATGTCCTGCCTGATAAATAGTGTAGAACCATGGACATTTTAATGTCTTAAACATTTTGAAAGTCCTTATCAAAGAGAGTGCTTAGTCTCCTTTCTATGTGCAAGTGACTTCCTTCAGGCATGCTTCAAGGCTTGAGTTACTTCTGGCAGGTCTGCACAACTGATGGCCATCGGTTGAGCATTTGTATAGCATGGCTAATGGCTGACAGGGTGGGGAAAGATTGCTTGCAGGTCCTCTGGAGTGGAGCGATGGGTAATGTTGTGTATGTTCTAAGAGGAGCTGCCGGCCACTTGAATGCATCGTTGTGGCTTGTAGTTGCATTGTTAAGGGGCAAATTAACTCCCCCCTCCCATTGTTAGCTCTTCCCATTCATCACGATCAGGCCATGGAATTGGCTTCAGGACAAGCCTTCTGACAAGGGTTTTGCAGGTTTAAGAGGTAATCCGCTCATCGCGCATTCGCAATAGCGGTAACAGCCAGGGGATCAGGCTAGTTCAGGGCATACATCCAAAAAAAAGAACATTGTGTGGGATGTATTTTCGACAGATGGAGTATCGTTTCTTGTGTAGATGGTTGTTCATAAATCCTATTTTATGTCTTTACTGGTAATATGGCCTTATGACCAGGTCTGAAGAAGTCTGTTTATATTAACAGACGAAAAGCGCTTTACACTTGGATTTGTTGATTCTTGTTTTTTGGCTTATTTTGGACTTTTTTCCATCACAACATTGGTTTTTAAAGGACATTGATTTTATTAAATACTTGTTTGTGGACGCTGGCATTTTTCCTAAGCTGTTTTTCTTGGTACACCAAATGATGTTTGGCTTGACCCTTCCCTTTATGGGAAGTGGATTGAACAATTTTGGGTAGAAGGGAGGGGGAACAGCCTGGTCAGGCTGGTTGGTGGAGAAGAGGGATAGGCTTGCCCTCTTCTGTTCCCCCTCTAATGTCTGGATGTTCATTTCAAGGATCTGGGGAAAGGAAATGAGTAGTTGGAGGAAGCTTGCTGAATGGATAAGCAAGATGAGGTAAGGATGGTGCCTATTTGGTGGAAGGCAAATTCAATGGATAGTTTATGAAGTGAGTTGGGACGCTGCTTCATAAGTAAACTAAGTGAGCAGAGGTATGGGCCCTGCTTGTTGGGCAGGGTGAGTAGGTATGCTGCCCTGATTAACATTACAAGGATGTTATGCTGTATTTAGAATCAGATTGTGAATAGTTGTAATTAATAAAGTTGGTGATCAAAGCTATGCTATGGAAATTTAATAAAGGTCGTCAAATGTGATATGGTGTTCATAGGTTCATAGGTTCATACTAGGCTATCTGCCCTAGGGCATTTATAAGCCTATCCAGAATGTGTTTGGCTTTCGCCACCCATTTTAAATTTATTTTTCTATGCCCTTTTTCGAGGTTAGTATCCTGTGCCTCTGTCTAACAGTGACACAGAAGTGATACCCGGGGTAAACCTACGATCTCCCATCCACTCATCAAGATTCCTCTTGAAGAGAGTCAGTGAGGGACTCTGCCTAACCTGGACTGGGATTTTATTCCAGAGTGAAGGGAGCCTCTGGGTTATGAATCTGTCCCTCCAGCATGTCCTATTTACTTCAGTGCTGAGGTTCAAGTCTCTCGAGCGCATAGCTCGATGGGATTTGGATTTTCTGAGGTGCAGCATGTCCATTAATTCCGGGTTGGACATGGCTTTATACGTCAGGCACAGATCGGCTCTGAACAGGCGGTATGCCACTGAGTAGAGCTGGAGTTTCTTTAACCGGGCAGCACATGGCATCTGTACTTTTGGGGTCTTTCCAGTTGCTGCAGGTGTCTGGTAAGGTACATCCCAAAAGGGGCATTGTACTCAATTATGGGCCTGATGAGGGATGAGTAAAGAGGCACGATGACCTCCCCCGATCTAGATGTGAATCCCTTCATGATTAGGTGGGCTATATAAAATGTTTTTCTAACCACTTTGGCCACGTGGTTGTCAAACGAGAGATTGCTATCAACTTGGGTCCCCAGGTCCCTAATTACTTCTTCTGTATTTAATGGATTACCACCTATGTGGTAATTTGTGGGCACTTTGTTTTTGCCAAAGGGGATGACTATACACTTTTTGGCATTTAGCTTGAGGCCATGGCTCTGGCACCAGTTGTCTGTTTCTATGAGGCCCTTTTGGAGGATGCTTGTGTCGGCTGGAGAGTCGATTATGGCGCCCAGTTTGCAGTCATCTGAGAACTTGGTTAGCCACAGTCCTTCCGTGGTGGCCTGTACCTCTGAGAAATATATACCGAACAAGAGAGGTAGTAATGAACAAGAGAGGTCCCAGGACTGAGCCTTGTGGGACACCACTTGTAACTGGTTTGGAGTCTGACATGGCTCCAGCAATTCTAACCATGTGGGTTCTGTCCTTGAGCCAGTTTGCAATCCATCTAGTGACATAGGGGTTTATATTTAAGATGGTGAGCTTATCTATAATGCCAGAGTGGGGTATTGTATTGAAGGCTTTTGCGAGGTCCAGGTAGGCTGTGTGGACCACCTTCCCCACGTCAATGGCCTTGGTGACTGTTTCAAAGAAATCAACCAGGTTTAAGAGGCAGGATCTGCCCTTAACAAAGCTGAACTGGGTAGGATCCAGTGTCTGTAGGTCCCCAATAACTTTATTTATGAGGTCCATGATGATCCTTTCCATAGCTTTGCAAACCAAGCTAGTCAGGCTTATGGGGCGATAGTTTCCAGGATCCGTTGAGGCACCACCTTTATGGAGAGGGACCACTGTTGCTGTACGCCACTCTTTGGGCACATATCCTGTAGTAAGGCTGAGATTGAACAGTAGTTTTATGTTTGGGTTTAGCTCTTCTTGGAGTTCATGTAGGATGCAGCCCGGGACACCGTCTGGTCCCATTGATGCTGTGTTTTATGATTTGGAGAGGGCGGCTCTTACCTGAGCATCTGAGATGTCAGGGGGGCAGCACTCTGCTGGGATAGATATTTGCCCTTTTGGTGGGGAGTTTGCACTGAACCTGTCAGCTAGGATGTTGGCAATGTCTGTGGGTTCGGTGTATTTTTTGTCATTTTGGACTAATTCTGAGCATATCTAGGAATTCCCACCCAGGTTCATAACATAACTAAAGAAAGCCTTGTGATTATCCTTAGTATCCTGTACAATTTTTCTCTCGAAGCTGGCCTTAACAATTTTATGAGTGCCCTTAGTTTTTTGCTAATACTGATCAGTGATGCCTTCCCTTTTTGGGATTTTGCTCTATCATTTAGTAGGTTCCTCCTTCTATTGTATAGTTTGTTTATGGCTGGGGTCCACCAGACAGGACGTCTGCCTTTGGAGGACTGGGTCTTGGCTTTATTTGGGATCACATGATCCATGCATTCCTGAAGGTGTTCATAGAATGCGTTTATAAAGGATTCTGCGGTCTGGGCCGTATTTTCCACAGGCCCAGGGGTTTTGAAGGATTCCACCTCGGTTTTGAGGAGTGTGAAATTTGCTTTAGAGAAGTTTTTCACTGTGGTTTTCTGGGCAGGGGGTGGGGTCGGGATGTGAATATCCAGTGAGATTAGTTTATGGTCTGATCTTACTAGTGAGGGATACACTTCTGGTCTGGAGCATAGAGTCCCCATGTTGGTGATGATCAGGTCCAGTATGTTTTCCCCTCTTGTGGGAGTGGTAACAAGTTGTTCCATAGCATTTGAGTTTATAAATTCTAGGAACCTTTGGGCTAGGGTGTTGGAGCTAGAGTAATGCTCCCAGTCTATGTTTGGGTAGTTGAAGTTGCCCAATATAATGGTATTTGGAGAGACCTTCATATTTTCCAGTGTTCTCAGGAAGGCCGAGTGGGGTTCCTGGGTTTGGGAGGGTGGTCTGTAGCAGGCTATAAACTGGAAGGCAGTTTTACCTACTGTTAGTTGCACATGGATAGTCTCTGATACTTCGTGCTTTGCCACCAACCTGGAGGTGTGGGTATCGTTGATGAATATCGATACTCCCCCTACTTTTGTGGTTTGGTCCAATTTTTGGGGCCGAAAAGCATGGTATGAAGTATAACCTGCTAGTGCTGGGGTGCTCTCAGAAGCCCTGAACCAGGTTTCTGTTACTGCACAGATATCGATGTTCTCCATGCTAAGGAGAGTTTTGAGTGCATGCATCTTGAGGTTTAGACTTCTGACATTGAGTAGCATTACTCTTAGTTTCTTATCCCTTGTGATACCTATGGAGGTGGGTTTGTCTTTTGAGCCTTGCCTAAAAAAGGCACTATGGGGGTAGCAAGAGCCTTTGCCAATATCCGAAAGCCCACGGGTGACAGGTGCAAGCCATCCCTAGCGAAGCATCGTGGCTTGTCGAGCATAACATTCCAAGCTGACAGGCATTGGATCCCCTTTGAATGACACCAGCACTTAAGCCAATTGTTGAAATTGATCATCTTGTCTTCATATTGTGGCATCATTCTTGGTGAGGGTAAGATGCTACTCAAGGTCAGAGTCATACCAGCCTGGGCTACATGCTCAGAGAGCTCCTCTATGTCTCTTTTCATGTAGTCCAGGGAAGTACGTCTCAGGTCATTCACACCAGCATGGACAATGCCTGAGTCATATTTGCACTTGCCTTTGAGTGACCTGAGTGCTTGTGTTATGTGGCGGATCCTAGCACCCGACAGGCTGCTCACCGTGACCCTCTCCTTGTTCAGCCTGGTGAGCGGGACGTCAGTGTGCCTGACGATAGAGTCACCTATTACAAGTGTATCAGGTGTGTTGTTTAGTCTTAAGGGCTGTGACTGTTCGGCACACTAGCTTTGTGAGATATGTGTTGCACGTGTTTTGTTTTGGGGTAGCGGTTGCTTGGGTGTCTGCTTTGGAGGTCTCTGCTGCTTAGGCAGATCTTTATTTAGAGCCTCCGAGTATGTTTTTGTGTGATTATGTGTTTGGTTTGCTGTCGTTGTAGGTGTATGTGAGACTGGAATTGTAGTGAGCGTGGTTTCCTTCTCGTCCTGACTGGTTATGCCAGTACTGAGTTGAGAGAGCTTAGCCTCCAGTTTGGCTATATGGTTGCATCTCTCACATGTGTTGGAATTTGTTGGGAGGAGGAGAGGGTTGTCTTTGTACATGAGGGAGTTGTAACATTGCCTCAAGATTCCAGATTCACCAGCTGGACCGGAGAGGAGACTGACAACTGACCTTTGGACATGCTAGAATAATATTGGGAATTCCTTTATAATTGAAAACAAGGGCCAGTGGGGAGTGAGGGTGTAGTGCTTTTAATTTTTAGTGCTGACTTATATAATTGCTTTAGTGAGCAAGTGCCAGGTAACTTAAGTGCAATGTGTTACAGGTAACTTAAATGCAAAAACAACAAACAGTAACTTTCTTTCAAGTGAAACAAGGAAATAAGTACAGTAAGCAATGCAGATATCGTGATCCACAGAAGTGCTGAGAAGCCAGATTAGGTGGAATTAGCGCCCAGGGAAATAACAAGCAAACAAACAACAAGCATATAAACAAAGCTAGATTCAGCAGGCCTGGATCTAGTCTATGCTACAGCAAACAAGGTGTACCAATTTCAGTAAGATACAGTTCAAATATTCAGGCACTATAAACCTTTAACCAGAAATTCCCAGCTCAGAAGGGCAGAGTCCAGCCTCTTCTCCCACAAGAGTGCAGACCACGAACCTTCTTAATGTAAAATAACTGGCCTGAAGCCCAAGTGCTTAAACCAGAACTAATACACTTTAAGAATAACAGACACTGGGCTCTCAATCAGCAGTTCCCTACTTAGAAGGATGAAAGCTACCTGTCCTGCCACCACAGTGCATGCCACAAACCTTCCTAATGTAAAACAACTGGTCTGAAGCCCAAGTACTTAATCCAAAAGACTTAGAATAATAGCTACACTTTAATCAAGTTACTACCAAGCAGTAATAAATACAATTGAATACTTTAGAGAATGCCTGGATTAGTGCTCAAGTTACACAAACAAAGCTAGATCCAGCAGGCCCGAATCCAGTCTATGCCACAGCAAACAAGGCGCACCAACTTCAGTAAGAAGCAGTTCAGATATGCATGCACTATAAGCCTTTAACCAGAAATTCCCAGCTCAGAAGGGCAGAGTCCAGCCTCTCCTCCCACAAGAGTGCAGACCACGAACCCTCTTAATGTAAAATAACTGGCCTGAAAGCCCAAGTGCTTAAACCAGAATTAATACACTTTTAGAATAACAGAAACTGAGCCCTCAATCAGCAGTTCCCATCCTAGAAGGATGTAAGCTATCTGTTCTGCCACTACAGTGCAGACCACAAACCCTCTCAGTGCAAAACAACTGGTCCGAAGCCCAAGTGTTTAAACCAAAAGGCTTAGAATGAGTTACACCAAGCAGTAATAAATACAATTGAGTACTTTTAAGATGATGCAAAAGTAAAATAAAGTAGGTAGAAACACAAGTACAGTAAAAGCAGATGAAATTATTATTTTTTTTCTGAACAAGTGCTGAGATCAAAGAAACAGATTTGATTGCTGAAACTAGGAAACTGGCTAGTTATAAGAAAAAAAACTAAGCTAGAAGGCTTCCCTCCAACACAGAAGGGCTTGGGGGCTCAAATAGTCTATACCACTTAACAGGAAAGGCAGGAAACAAGCTTAATTTTTTTTTTTTTATGTGTATTATTGAAGGGGACCGGGACAAATGAAGTTTGGCAAGAAACTAAGTTGCCCTGGGACATCTTCATGGGGGGGGGGGGTTAGGTTAATATTAAGGGGAGTTAAGTGGGTTGGGGAAGCGAAAGGGTTAAGTGGAGGCAGGGATGGTTGGGAGGAAATGAGATAATGATGGGGAGGGGCTTAAGAGATTTAGGCTAGTGTAGATGGGTCAAGCAATCACATTTGGCGTGAACTTGCTACCCACCCACCCTCCCTCTTTTTGTTGGTGGGGAGTAGGGTTATTTATCAGTTGGGGTAGGTGGAAAAGAGGGATAGACTTGCCCTCTTCTGTTTCCCCTCTGATGTCTGGATGTTCATTTATCTGGGGAAAGGAAATGAGTAGTTGGAGGAAGCTTGCTGAATAGATAAGCAAGCTGAGGTAAGGATGGTGATTTGGTGGAACGTAATTCAATGGATGGTGTATGAAGTGAGTTGGGATGCTGCTTCTTATGTAAAGTAAGCGAGCAGAGGTATGGACCCTGCTTGTTGGGCAGGGTGAGTAGGTACGCGGCCCTGATTAACATTACAATGAATGGTGTATGAAGTGAGATGGGACGCTGCTTCATAAGTAAAGTAAGTGAGTGGAGGTATGGACACTGCTTACTGGGGCAGGGTGAGTAGGTACGCTGCCCTGATTAACATTACAAGGATGTTATGCTGTACTTAGAATCATATTGTGAATACTTGTAATTAATAAAGTTGGCGATCAAAGCTATGTTATGGAAATTTAATAAAGGTCGTCAAATGTCATTTGGTGTGATGTGTATTACTAAAGGGGACCGGGACAGTCTTTGTTATATATTTACCTATTCATTTCTATTTGTTTATAGAGATAGTCCTGATTAGAAGCCCATTTTCCGTGAAGACTTGGGAAGAAAAGCTCCAAGCTTGTTGAGTTCACTTTCTATGAGCAGTTTATTAGTTTTCTGATTTTCTTTTCATGCTTGCACTTATTATCACAATATTTTAGCAAGTTAAAATATAACACACCAATATATTTTTATGACTGGCATCTTAATTGGACCTCACTCGCTGTCTCAGCTATTGGTAGATTATTTTTTTTCTTTTAAGTTAATTACTCCCCACTTTTAGTCTTCACTCATCCTGATCACCACAACACACTTTAGTCCAACTGCATGCTAAAAATGGATGGTGAACTGAACGAGAAAAAAACTGATATACAGACACCTCCCTTGGACTCAAACAGCCTAGATTTCTCTTCATTAAATTTTACATACAGGACACAGGTATGCCAATGATGTCTAGTATAGCATGCATTACAAGAGACATCTACCAGTGCATTCCCAAATTCAGCCAACTGTTATCTATTCAAACCTGCCTTCCACTTGTCTCTATCAGGTAGCACACTAGCAATCAGTTGAACATATCCTTTCTCAAGGATGAGATGTTCCTAGGACAATCAGTCATTCCTACCACATGTACAAACATAATATAATAACAAACCTAGACTTGTTCGGGAACCTAGGTTATTCACATCACAGATGTGAGCCAAGCATTATAACTCAGACATTACCTGACCAATTTAAAATAACAGGAATGAAACAAAAAGTATTTCAAGTTATTTTTTTCGAAAAACATAAAAATGAATATAAAGGGAATGTGAAAAGTATACCACAAGATTATTAGCATATTCGCTACTCAGGGTTCTAGCAGTCTCATTCATCTATTTCTTTCTTTATTTTTTAACTGAAAAATAATATATCGTATCACTTGAGGGCTGACTTGCCACAACCTTAACTCCAGCAAGAACAGCTGGCTGTAGAACAGGACATGAAAGGGTTAACAAGATAATCAGCAATCGCCTTAGAGAGTTGTGCAGCAGAGTGGAGAGAGACGTTAGATGTCTCTATTACAGGGATAGTAATTATTCATCCTCTTGGCTGTCCCTAGCGGACTGCTAAGCATCAAAGTTCTAACTCTGCAGCCATTAAGCCTTCTATATTGCCTGCAGGGCAAAAAAATCAACCACAGGCCTTCAGGTCATGATTCACTTTCTATCTTGGGCAAACAGAAATATCATCAAGACATATTGCTTTCAATTAATCACTGCCCAACAATGAGTGAAACAAGGTAGAGAAAATGGACTGTACATGGGACTTAATGCCAAATCAGGAACCATAAGAAACATGCAGAAAGAAGAAACTATACCTTAGCAAAGCACATAGTAAGAAAGAACTACACAAGCAAAGAGCTTCTTGTTATACTGGCTGACAATACTGTTCTACTTGTTTACAGTTAAAGCACCTTTGACTGCTCTCAAGTCTGCATGAGTAAAATCTGGATTTTGTTTCCATAACTTCTACCAAGATTTTCCTCGCTATTTTCTCAAAAAAAAAAAAAAAAAACATTTATCTTGAGTATATTTTGATCAGCTAAATACTGCTTCCTGGCCCTTACAATGGCTCTTACAGTCAAGTCTCTGTGGAGATCTGTGCAATGTGATCTTGTTACCCATTGCCACTAATTATCAAATTTATATGATACTAGGAAATTCAGCCAGCTAGGAATGTCATGTATCAGAAGCTGCTAGAAAAACAGGCCCATCGCAGGGAACATATCAGATCTGATCTTAACAGTCTCTTGCAGGAAGAACTTACCAATCATCAGGCTGCATGAGTACATTTTCATGTTTGTTTCTGAATTGAGAAAATTATCATGGGAATATACAGCATACGCAGTCAGGGCACCAAGCACAGCCCTGTCACTCAGCTGTTATTTATTCATGTGACCTCTCACCTTGAAGTCAGTCACGCAGATTATAAACTGCAAGTAGCTGTTATAGAAAGTAAGGTTGTGAAGTACTTAGTACAGTGCAGGACTCAGTCTAATATCTGTGCAAATGTGTTTATGAAGTAAAATGTACATACCTACCTATCCTGAATCTACAGGCTTATTGTCTAGAGACATTTTCTTCTCCCTGCAGTAACTATGTACACTATGTTGTTGTTGTTGTATCTTTCGGTTTTTCCCGGTTAGGGGTCGCCACAGCGGAACTCCGGTCCGCTAATGATTGGCAGTAGATTTTTACGTACCGACTTGCCAGGCCTGACGCATAACTTTCACCGAAGGTACACCCATTCACGCATGTCTCCACACAGAAGTCGCTTTAGCTGAGAATCGAACAGGACGTCTTACTGTGAGGCGACAACACTACCGCACCACCGCAGCGTAACTTTTCAAATTATCATTGTCCCATCTGTAAAATAATTGCTTAATTATGGAAAAAGATAACAGTTTTTTTAGTGATTCTTCATGCCATCTGCCTGACTTCAGTAACTCAAATAGGTAGGTGGCTATTACAGAATTGTAAAGCCACACTTAGAAGCAGTGGGTACGTACATTTACAAAAGTTAAACCAAGGAACACATTCCTAAGCACTTCATTTTAAGTGCAGGGATTACCACAGAATACAGATACTCCTGCAGAGGTGTATAATATAGTGGGTTATCCCAAAAACACAACAAGTAGAAACTCACTGCAAGTGCATTGATGTGCTTTGCACCCCATAATGTTGATGCTATACTCCCAAATCCATGCTGCTTATAAATCCAAAGTCTAAAATGCTGCATCTATGAGTAAGAGAAATACTACAGCAAACATTGACTTGGCATGTATTTCCCTATTCACGCTTACAGTCTCCTTATTTAAAGTAATGCAATTCTAACACCTGTACATTCAATGAGAACACCCTGCATAGTAAACTGATAGAGAAGAAATGCAATATTGTGCGTAAAGTGTTCATTTACATTAATTTATTCATAAACTTCAGTGCTGGTTCATACATCTCTACAGCAAAGTCTAACAGGATACTTCAGAATGGGAAAAAAGAAAGCCACAATTCATAGAACAAAACACTGAGTAGTCTGTGCTAACAACCTTTAAACAACACTAAGTTACTTAGCAAACTCAGCACTAGACAGTATATATATTCCACCAAAATTTTGAAAAATATCAACACTAAACAAAGAGCTAGCAGCACAACATTTTGTGAGTTTTGCTTTTTCAGTGATAATGCTTCAATAGTGTCTGTGGTTCACTATTAAAAACATATTTATAGAGATTAATATATATATATGGATCTATGTTGATCCATCGAAATTACGTTTCATCGAAACGTAAACCGTTGAACTCACTTTTGCGAAAGTGCGCTTTGTTGAAAATACACTTTTGCGAAACAGAAAATAATGAAAAAAAAAATAAAAAACAAACACACAAAAAAAATAAATAAATAAAAAACAAAACACTAAATCACATTCATGCAGGGGCAAGCCCACTGCACCCCGCTACTTAAATATACCAACTCTGAGCTCGCTCTACCGTAGGGAAAAGGATATTCCCTTATCCCCACTGAAAAGTGATTTGGCAAATCGGCTTTTGGGCTCAGCCTTCTATTTGTCGATATGTACTTTCGACAAACAGAAGGAGACCCATGTGTGTATATATATATATATATATATATATATATATATATATATATATATATATATATATATATATATGGTTCCCTATCAGAAGCCTGAAACACTATAAGCCTGAAAATCAAAATCCTGAAACCAAAAGCCTGAAAATTCAAAATCCCGAAAACCCAAAATCCTGAAACTCAAAATCCTGAAAACACAAATAATGCTAATATGTCACTATAAAGACAATAATATCTACCAACTGACCCTGACCCTAACCCTAACCCTAAGGTCCGTCACTATCGCACACTCACCTGACCCGCGCCCTAATCCTAACTCACTTAAACCGCCCCTAACCCCAATATTTGTCACTATTGCATACATGCCTAACCTGTGCCCTAACCCTAACTCACTTAAACCGCCCCTAACCCTAACATAAAACCAACCGCACACTTATCTGAACCCAAAACATGACCTAACACCACAGGGCTAACAATAGCAAAGCCACAATGACGTCAGTATGTCCATTTTGTGTTTTCAGGATTTTGAGTTTCAGGATTTTGGGTTTTCGGGATTTTGAATTTTCAGGCTTTTGGTTTCAGGATTTTGATTTTCAGGCTTATAGTGTTTCAGGCTTCTGATAGGGAACCATATATATATATATATATATATATATATATATATATATATATATATATATATCATCATCTTCTTTTGGCTGTTCCCATTAGGGGTCGGCAGAGCAGATCACCTGTTTCCATTTCTTCCTGTCCTCTGCATCTTGCTCTGTCACACCAACCACCTGCATGTCCTCTCTCACCACATCCATAAATCTTATCTTAGGCCTTCCTCTTTTCCTGTTACCTGGTAGCTTCATCCTTAGCATCTTTTTCCCAATATACTCAGCATCCCTCCTCAGCACAAGTCCAAACCAATGTAATTGTGCCTCTCTGGCTTTGTCTCCAAACCTTCCAACCTGGGCTGACCCTCTAATATACTTATTCCTAATTCTGTCCACCCTCGTCACACCCAGTGCAAATCTTAACATCTTTAATTCTGCCACATCCAGATCAAACTCCTGCCTTTTTGTCAATGCCACTGTCTCCAACACATATAACATAGCTGGTCTCACTACCCTCTTGCAGACCTTCCCGTTCACTCTTACAGGTACTCGTCTGTCAAAACTCACTCCTGACACTCTTCTCCACCCACTCCATCCTGCCTGTACTCTCTTCTTCACCTCTCTTCCACACTCACCATTACTCTGAACTACTGACCCCAAGTATTTAAACTCATCCACCTTCGCCACCTCTACTCCTTGCATCCTCACCATTCCTCTATCCTCCCTCTCATTCACACACATATATTCTGTCTTAGTCCTGCTGACCTTCATTCCTCTTTTCTCTAGAGCATATCTCCATCTCTCCAGGGTCTCCTCCACCTGTTCCTTACTCTCACTACAGATCACAATGTCATCTGCAAACATCATAGTCCACGGGGAGTCCTGTCTGATCTCGTCTGTCAACCTGTCCATCACCATTGCAAATAAGAAAGGGCTCAGAGTCGATCCTTGATGTAACCCCACCTCCACCTTAAATGCATCCATCACTCCCACCGCAGACCTCACCATTGTCACACTACCCTCGTACATATCCTGTACCACTCTTACATACTTCTCTGACACTCCTGACTTCCTCATACAATACCACAACTCCTCTCTAGGCACCCTGTCATATGCTTTCTCCAAGTCTACAAAAACACAATGCAACTCCTTCTGACATTTTCTGTACTTTTCCATCAACACT
This sequence comes from Protopterus annectens, assembly GCF_019279795.1. NCBI lineage: Eukaryota > Metazoa > Chordata > Ceratodontiformes > Protopteridae > Protopterus > Protopterus annectens. Next base: position 945,722,742 of record NC_056741.1, read on the forward strand.
CTCAGAGCAAGCATCGCATCTGTAGTGCTCTTTACCGGAATGAAACCATACTGCTGACCACTAATCATCACGTCCCTTCTTAACCTTGTTTCCACTACTCTTTCCCACAACTTCATGCTGTGACTGATCAATTTAATCCCTCTGTAGTTACTACAGCTCTGCACATCACCCTTGTTCTTAAAAATTGGTACCAAAACACTTTTTCTCCATTCCTCAGGCATCCTCTCACGTTCCAAGATTTCATTAAACAATCTGGTTAAAAACTCCACTGCCATTTCACCTAAACACCTCCATGCTTCCACAGGTATGTCATCTGGGCCAACAGCCTTTCCATTCTTCATTCTCTTCATAGATATCCTTATTTTCTCCTTGCTAATCCATTGTACTTCATGATTCACTATCCCTACATCATCCAACCTTCTCTCCCTCTCATTCTCTTCATTCATCAACCCCTCAAAGTACTCTTTCCATCTCCTCAACACACTCTCCTCGCTTGTGAGTATATTTCCCTCATTATCCTTCATCACCTTTACCTGCTGCACATCTTTCCTAGCTCGGTCCCTCTGTCTAGCCAACAGGTCCTTTTCTCCCTCCTTAGTGTCCAACCTTTCATACAACTCTTCATATGCCTTATCCTTAGCCTTCGCCACCTCTCTCTTTGCCATGCACCTCATCTCCTTATACTCCTGTCTACTTTCTTCATCTCGCTGACAATCCTACTTCTTCTTTGCCAACCTCTTTCTCTGTATACTCTCCTGCACTTCCTCATTCCACCACCATGTCTCCTTGTCGTCCTTCCTCTGTCCAGATGTGATACCAAGCACCTTTCTAGCCGTCTCCCTTACTAGCTCTGCTGTAGTTACCCAGCTATTTAGTAACTCTTCACTGCCACCCAGTGCCTGTCTTAACTCATCCCTGAACTCCACCTCACAATTACCCTTTTTCAATTTCCACCATTTGATCCTTGATGCTGCCCTCACACTCCTCCTCCTCTTAATCACCAACGTCGTCCTACAAACCACCATCCTATGCTGTCTAACTACACTTTATGCGTACCTGTTGATATGTCTCAAAACTACAGCATTTGCTACACAAGTACAAATCTGCTAGCAAGGAGGGTGTTTGCATATGACTCAAATCTTGCATTAAGAGCATCAAGCACAAGACAACCTGTCTCTTCCTGGCAATGCATAACTAAGTCGCACAAGTACATAATGATGTTTTTTCCCTAATAAAATAAGTAGCAAAAACAGCAATGACAGCTGTAGAGAATTTTAGATATGAGGAAGTGAGAGATCAGATGAAGAAATCAGTAAGCCCGTGACACTTGGCTAATAGGTTAGTAACAAACTTATTGTGAGAAACACATTTAAAAGCTTAGCCATATCACACAAATATAAATATGAGTAAACTAGCAAATATATGATTTCCAATCCAGTCATCAAGGTTGCTTCTGAAGGAAGATAAGGACCTGGCTTGTTTAATGTGCAAAAGATTCTATTCCAAAGATAGAGAATGCTTTGGGTTAAGAAATTATCACATTAGCAGGTGGTGTTAAGCTTATGATGAAGGTCGGGTCTTTTATGTTTGTTTGACTGTTAGTTTTATGAAGGTACATGAGGTTAAATAGAGCAGGATCTCTCACTGCATAATAAGCTAAAGAGAGGGCACCAGAGGCCACTTCTTGGCAGTCTGTATGAGACAGACTAAACAGTGAGAGGGCTTATAACCTATTCTGATAGTATGGGTTACCTAAAAATTGAAATCTTTTTGGATACAAATCTTTGGGATCATAAGCTGTAAAAGACAGAAGGATTTTCTAACCATAACTGAAACGTGGTGATCAAAACAGAACTCATTAACACTGGTATCAGATTCTCTAATGAATGTGACTGTTTAAGGCAGGTATGAGTAATGTGGGCAGGGGAGAGGAGGTATGAGTAATGTGGGAAGGGAAGGGGACGTATCAGCAATGTGGTAAGGGAAGGCGAGGAAAGTGACAATTGCAACCGATTTGCAGTCATTTGCTGATCAAAAATGTCTGATGTCTCTTTTGAAAAACTGACAACAAAGAGTAGTGAGCTAAGAACAAGCACTGTGAGGCACTACTAGTGATATTTCACAAAGAAGAAGAAGTACTTCTACCTTCACAGCCCAGACACTTGGCTTTCCCATGGAAAATGTATACGTTAATATCGAGTTTGGAGACTTTGACACTAACATAAAGAGATGGTTTCAAAGGCTTTGTGAGTTTGAGGTATGCAGCATGGACAGTCAGACCCATATGCAGGCCTTTGGTGACCTTGCTAAAATCTGCCAAACTGAGTAGACATGATCTGCCTTTTATAAATACACACATAACCCTAAATCTAACCCATGATCACTTATGTATACACACTAAAGTACAGTTGTGTACACTTACCATAAATGTAGATGTTCGAGTGTATTCACTGTTGCAGTCATCACCTGTGGGTTATCCCTGCTGTGGTAGCCCTCTGAATAACAGAGTCAATGTTTTTGTGTGCCGACTGCTGTCACCTGTAGTCTGACATCAGGTTGTCAGTACTATAAAGCAAGGCAGCTGATGCCATTACATCAGTTTTTCTTGCCCTAACCCGTCAGAAGCACAAGGGAAAAGAGAGAAGTGGTCCTAGTGGCTAAGAGCCACCTTGGAAAGCATGTGTCCCCCTAGGGGAAGATGTGAATAGGGGGATGAAGGGAGGGAAACCAAGACTGCAACAGTGAATACACTCGAACATCTACATTTATGTTAAGTGTACGCAACTGTACTATGCTCTTCATGTTTCTCTGTTGCAGTCATTATGTGTGGAAGGATTCCCAAAGTTGAGGTAAAGGGTGGAAGGATGGACAGAGTCCTAGTTATGGGTCAGGAAGCCCTGCAGAATTGCAGAGGCAAATTCTGCCCTAGACTTCGAAAAGAGAGGTAGGTGGTAATGCTTTGTAAAGGTATGGACAGAGGTCCAGGTAGCAACTTCCAATATGTCCCTGGTAGGTACTCCTCTGAGGAAGGCAGTGGAAGTGGAGGTTGCCCTAGTGGAGTGGGTATGGATTGACCTAGGGATGGGTTTCCCATGTAGTGTGTAGCAAAAATGGATACAGTGTGAAATCCATTTGGAAATGGTTTGTTTGGAGATGGGCTTCCCCTCTGCCCCTGGGGCAAAGCTTATAAGAAGCTGGTCAGTTTTTCTGAATGGCTTAGTGTGGTCTAGATAGTTTCTGAGTTGTCTGTGCACATTTAGTGAGTGTAGAATTCTTTCCCCCTTGTTTTGAGGATTGGGAAAGAAGGTGGGAAGGTGTATGACCTGGTTAAGGGTCACATCAGATACCGCCTTGGGTATAAAGGAGGGATTAGTCCTCAGGGAGACTCTGTCTGCATGGAAAATTATGAAAGGCTTGACAGCCATGAGAGCCTGAAGTTCTGATACCCTTCTGGCTGAGGTGATAGCTAGTAGGAAGGCAGTCTTCCAGGAGAGGTATTTCAATTCTGTTGAAGTGGCAGGTTTGAAAGGAGGTAAGGTTAGTTCCTCTTACACATAAATCAGGTTCCAAGTTGTAGCAGGAAGTCTTCTGGAAGGCCTGATATTAGACGCCCCTCTGAGGAACTGCTTAATGAAAGGATGAGAGAAGAGGGGGTGGGTCTGAATCATAATGGGAAGAGATGGCCGAGGCCACTATTGAGCAACTCTGCTAAGTAATCCAGGATGAGATGGATAGAAGGTTGGGAGGTACTGACCCCTTTTTTTGTTTCCAGGAGCAGAATATTTTCCATTTTCCTGCATAAGATTTTCTTGTGCTGGGCCTTCTGGCCTCTGTGATGATGTCCAGAACCTCTTTGCTTAACAGTGACTTCTTGTTAGTTTTTAGTGTATGAGCCATGCTGAAAGTTTGAGAGTCTGCAGGTCTGGGTGCAGTAAGTTCCCCCTCTCCTGGGACAAGAGGTCTCACCTTAGGGGAAGCAGCTTGGGGTCTGTAAGGTCAAACTGCGTAGTAAGGGGTACCAATGCTGTCTGGGCCAGTCTGGAGCGATGAGAATAGTCTTTGGTCTCCTTTCTCTTATTTTGATCAGAACCTTTGGAAGAAGGGGCAGAGGAGGGTATGTGTACACAAAAAGGGAGCTCCAGGGGAAAGTCAAGGCATCCACCTTCCATACTAGGAGGTGATACTCCCTGGTACAAAACTTGTACAGCTGGTGGTTGAGGTGCGAGGCAAAGAGGTCCACCTCTGGGGTCCCCCACTCCTGTGCGATTTGCAGAAAGATTTCTCTGTGGAGTTGCCATTCGTGGGGATCCAGTAAGTTTCTGCTTAGGTGGTCTGCCAGTGTGTTGCTGATCCCTGGTAAGTATGGGGCAATTAGGTGTAGCCCCATGGAAGTGGCTGTAAGCCACAGACTCATGGCTAACCTGCACAGGGGGTAAGATTGGGTGCCCCCCTGCTTGTTGATGTACCACATTATTGTGGTGTTGTCTGTTTTTATAAGGAGGACCCCTTTCCTGAGATGGGGTTGGAAGGAAGTCAGAGCATTTTGCACTGCCATAATTTCTTTCTGGATGATGTGCAAGTGAAGTTGCTGGGCGTTCCAAAGACCTTGGGTACACCTGCCTACTAGGTGAGTGCCCCAAGCTATGTTTGAGGCGTTGGGTGTAATTGTCTGGCCAGAAGGGTGGAGGATAAAGGGAAGACCCTTGTTCATGGCACAGGCCTCTGCCCACTAGAGAAATCTGCCCCTTATGCAAGGGATCAGTGGGAAAGTGGTCTCTAGGGACTGTGAGTGCTGACACCAAAGGTTCTTTAAGTACCACTGAAGCTTTCTCATGTAAAGCCTGGCGAGAGGGATGAGAAGGATGCAAGATGCCATGTATCCCAGAGCTTGTAGGAACTTCTTCGCAGTGAGGTGTCTTCTGGAAGCCAGCTGGGTGAAGTAGAGAGGCAGGAAACTCTGCTTTTCTGGGGATAGGAAGGCCATTAGGGTTGCTGTGTCTAGCACAGCTCCCAGGAAAACAATTTTCCTGGTGGGGTTTTGCTTTGAGTTTTTCTCGTCGATGGTGAACCCTAGGGAATTAAGAGTTTTTTAACAAAGAGAAGATCCTGGAGCAACTTTTCTTTACTGTTCACCTGAATGAGGCAGTCGTCCAGGTAAGGATAAATCTGTATATGTCTCTGTCTGCAGAATACTATAGCCGGGGCCAAGCATTTGGTGAATACTCTGAGAGCAGTAGATAAGACAAAGGGCAGTACAGAGAACTGAAAGTGCTGACTGCCTTCTCTGAAGCACAGGAATTTTCTGCACAATGCCCTGATAGGGATGTGGAGGTAGGCATCTTTTAGGTCTAGTGTCACCAGCCAGGCAATTTGTGTGAGCATAGGCAGGAGCTGCTTAGCATTTTGAATCTGGCGACCACCAAGGAGGTGTTCAGTTTGAACAGATCCAGGATGAAGCGCCAAGTGCCCTCTTTTCTGGGAACAAGGAATAGTCTATAGTAAAAACCTTTTTCTGTTTGATCCAGAGGGACAGTTTCTACTGCCCCCTGGGATTTTAGGGTTTTTACCTGTTTTAATGCCTTGGCCCACTGATTTGTGGGGAGGTCTGGGTACCCTCTTGGAATTGGGAGTTCACTGAAGGAGAATCTGTATCCAGGAGAATTTATTTTTAATACCCATTGGTCCTTGGTCATAGAGATTCAATTGTTCTTGAAGAGGGTGAGCCTTCCTCCTAGTTTTAGATGAGTGAAAGGAGGGCAGAGGGGGGAGAGAGAGTCATTGTGAGTGCTACCATAGAAGCACTGGCGTAGAACTCCCTGCCTTAGAGACGGAAGTGGTTGATTGTTTGCTTCTTTGCTGGCCCTGGGATAGGGGCTTGGTTGTCCTGTCCCTGCGAGGCTTACTTTGGCCCTGTCTGCTGGGTACAAGGAAGGCCCAATGTTTAGGGGGGAAGTTCCTGCTAAATCTGGACGGTTGAACTTGAAAGAAATCTTTTACTGTTTGCATATATTTTGCTTTGTCTTCCATCTTTTTAATCACCTCTTCTGCTTTTTCCCCAAACAGGCGTTCCTTATCTAGGGGTGCATTAATAAGTTTAGACTTGACATGATCAGGGAGAGGTTGTTCCTTCTGCCATGCATGTCTTCTAATAACAGATCCTGTCACTACTGCCCTGCTAGAGGCTTTTAGGGCATCATATCCACATTGTAATGAGTGCTTGGCCATGTGACAAGCCGAGTGTAGTAATTCTGCCAGCTCTTTTGAGTTGGCACTGTCAGGGGAGGTATCAATCTTCTGTTTTAATTGACCCAAAGTGTATTTTTGATATTTTAACATACGTAATTGACAACTTAGTGCTCTGATAGCTAAGGTTGCAGAGATGTATACTTTCTTATCCCAGCTGTCCAGAGCTCTGGAGTCTTTGTCAGAAGGAAGAGGATTTTTGGCAGAACTAGTCTTAGCTCCTTTGGGTCCCTGTGTAATGACTTCAGGGTCTGCAGCAGGGTTCCTGTACAGGTATTTGTGAGAATCCGGTAGTCTGTAGTACCTGACAGGTTTAGCTGGAGCAGGAGGCAGGGTATCAGGGGCTTAACTGGATTCAAGGAAAACATCATCCACCACTTCTAGAATACATGGGATGGCCAGGGGTCTATGCTGGGGAAGGTCTAGAAACTCTCTAAGTCATTTTTTTGACTGTAGGTAGTCCTGAGATTCCCATTGAAAATGTTCCCCGAAGGAGTGAAGGGTTTCCCCGAAGGAGAGTTCCTCTGGAGGGGAGGCAGAGGGGATAGATTCCTCTGCATCTGAATCATCATAAACAGTTAAGGAGTGTTGTTCCTCTTCAAAGGCAGAATAATCAGATTCCTCAGACTCTTGGTCTGTCATAATTTCTGGAGAAGGAACCCTTTTCTTTTTTGGAGTGAGGGGTTGAGTACCACGGATAAGGGAGATGAGATCCTCCTCCATTCTAAGCATTTGAGCTTGGGGTGGGGGAGCAGTAGCAAAATGGTGGCTAGAAGCAGATTTTCTAGGAGTGGCCTGGCTTCGAAGCCTGAGAGGATCCATCGGTCTCTGAGAAACGGTAGTCAAAAGAGAAGATGTTGCTTTTTTGTCTAGAATCGGTAGTGTGAACGGCCTCCTCAGAAGTCGGTGCCTGCGTTCTGGCTCTGGGCCCAACCGAGGCAGAGACAGCCAAAGGTTTGGAAGACAAATCGGATTTCTGCAGCATACCAGACTCCGAAAGGGTCTTGGCAGAGTCCTGCATAGAAAACGAGTTGGGCATCAGGGGCTGTGAAAGCACCTCACTGAATTCCAGAGAACTGATGACTTGCTTAGCGGTAGCTTCATCAGAAGGCTTAGCCTTGTGTGGCCTGTCTCTATCTTTATGTTTTTTTCGGAATGTCGGTGGACTGTTGGCTGACAGATGCCATATTGGAATTCGAAGACTGAATACAAAAATAACTGTCTACAAAAAGAGCTCTACGGCGAATGGTTCTTGCATTAAAGAAGGCACAGAACTGGCAATGAGGGACGTTGTGGTCTGGGCCTAAACAAGTGATGCAGTAATAATGAAAGTCTCTGTGTGGGATCTGTTTTCCACAGCCAAGACAATTGCTAACTTTTTCAGACATTGGTTAGAGCAAGAAAAAAGGGTCCCCCAATGGGGTACTTTCTGGTGAAATTCGACTTCTGGTAGAGACCAACCAGCACTCGTGTGAACTGCTTCTGCTATGGGCTCCACGGCAAGAAAGATTGATGTAATGACGTCAGCTGCCTTGCTTTATAGCACTGAAGATCTGATGTCAGACTACAGGTGACAGCAGCCGGCGCACAAAAACATTAACTCTGGTATTCGGGCTGGCCGAGGGCTACCACAGCAGGGATAACCTACAGGTGATGACTGCAACTGTGAAACATGAAGAACATCTACTATAATCTTTTCAAAGAAACAATCATTTTCCTGTACACTCTTAATCACCTACAGTATAAAAATAAGCAGTCATTTGTGCATTCAGCCATTTAACAGTTTGGTTGTTTTTGCATTCAGTCTTTTTTACACCGCCCAACCTTTTCAGTCAAATGTAAATTCAATTCTCAGTATTAATATTTTGAGTTGTAGCTATGTGTGTGTGTGTGTGTGTGTGTGTGTGTGTGTGTGTGTGTGTGTGTGTGTGTGTGTGCGTGTGTGTGTGTGTGTGTGTGTGTGTGTGTGTGTGTGTGCACATATATCAGTTTTATTGTGAAGTTGTGGTTAGAGAGGCAAATGTGTGCACATGTGTAATCGAATGCTCGACACATTCCAACATGGATTCATCATCCAGACACCCTGTGATATTGCTTCTGTGTACATGGCATCTTCTCCATTTTAAGTGTTATTTTTGGTCAAAGCAAAAGTCTTGAGGTACTAATAGAATGAAAACCATGCATATTTTTCTGGTGTGCAGCATGCAGACTTAAATGATTAAAATATAACAAGCCCATGGCTCTTAACCTCTTAGAGCAAGAAATGTGGACAAAGCCATAAATGATTGGGGACAAGGGCCCCAAAATAGGGAAAATATCATTCTCACAAACTTAAAAAGTTGATAAGAGTAATAGGTTTTTCATTGGTATGAATTTTCTAAAGGGCACGAAGTCTGAAACCTAAATGTCTGTCATTATTTTCTGACTTCAACCCTCAATGACTTGGCAGTGATTTGCCCACAAACCAGAATTTCATGAGAAACTGATCAAAAACACAAGGCAAAAATATGGATATTCTGCAGAAATCTGGACAGTTCAGGAGTATGAACAAACAAGTTTTTTAAATGCTTAATACCTCTGATACACCTACTTTGACTCAGTAGCTTTTTCAAATTCACTCAATTATCTGATGCATTAAAACTGAAAAAGTCCAGATCTGGAGGCACTCCTTATCTCCATACAGACACAAAAGGAGAAGGCACTTCAAAGAAGAGCTGTGAAAGCTCCATTAAAGTGAATGCATGTCTGGAAGCCACATCTGTGTGTGGCTATTAAAGGAGGACATACTTCTAGGAAAAATGGTAGCTACATTACAATAAATAAAGTGAGACACTTCAGACAACATTGAAAGAAGTTCACAGAGCATGTGATTTTGGTCAATAAATGCAGAAATGACCAAGAGAAAATACCAGAAGAGAGCATGTATGACAGAATTAAGTGACATGAAACAAACTTAGATCCATTCACAAGTTGGGCATGGGAAATGGAAGCAAAACAGTTTCATGCAGCTTTCCTGTGAGTGTCATGGTTTATTTCCTTCTACTGGAAAGGACCAATCCTATAATATTTGCTTGCATGCTTTACTACCATTTGTGATTGCTTGCCATTGTACATATTTTTTTGCTTAAGGTGTACATAAGATTCTCTCCCTCCTAAGTATTATTTCAAGACCTTTACTCTCTGCCACTTTCATGAAAGGGAAATAGACTGCAAAATGAATGCCTGGTCATGGAGTAGAATGACATGTGAGACATGATCATACATTATTCGCCTGTTATTTTTTTCTATGCAAAATGTTAACCTTCCTACGAGATTTTTTTGGCACCATGGTAGATAGCATTAATGTTATGCTTAGTCAGACATACTTTTTCTTTCTTCTGTCATCATTTATAAATGAAATAATTAGTTGCGAAAACATTTTAACATGTAAAGAGGTTCAAGATTCAATACAATGATTCCAAAGTGGAAATGATAAGGATAGATAAGGACAGTTCTATTGGAGGAGTTAAAACTCCATAGAAAGAATAAAAATATATCTAATAAAAACAGAACACGGATAAAGCTATCATTTCAGTAGGCCCTATTTTTCTTCTTTTTTTTGGTGTTAATCAAACACAAACTGGAGTATGATGGAAGATACCAAGTGTGCAAATATATCTACAACAGTATGTGAAAAGCTGCTCAGATGGCGTTTATTCAATTGTTGGCCTACCGTTTCAATCATTTCTTTGCATGCACTATATACTCTGTCACAATTTCCCAAGTCATTTATTTAATACATTAAACATGTTCATAGGTTCATAGGTGTTTACTAGGCTAATGACCACAACGGCTTTTCAAAGCCTAGCCATGCATCCCAAATCTCTGACAAGTTCTGGTACCTTTTACAAGTGTAAGCAGGGGCTTGGGAGGTGAAACATTTACAGACGGTCCTGGGAAATGAACCATTTATGAGATGCCGGTGTCCATTAGAGACATAGCTGCCAAACCAGTTACACTTGAATTAAGTTAGGGAGAAATTCTGCTTCACATGGATGGGAAGCTTGCTCCAGAGAAGGGGTAGTCTTCTGGGACAAATACCTGTCTCTCCAGCATGCCCTATTTACATCACAGGTAAGTTTTAAGTCTTTGTAATGGATAATTCTGGTGCTGTTTGTTTTGTGGATATGCATGAGGTCCATCATGTTTTGTGGATATGTATGAGGGCCATCAGAGTGGGGTCAGACGATGCCTTCCAAGCACAGATCTCTCCTTAATAGCCTGCAGGAGACAGAATACAGGGATCAGCCTTGAGGCGGTCGGCATAGGACATTTTACTTAAGCCCTGTATTCCTTTAGTGAGGAATCTCTGTGGATATTTCAACTGCTGGCTATGCCTAGTCAGGTACACACCAAATGAGGCACTGTACTCAATAATAGGTCTGATGAATGCCGACTACAGTGGAACAATGATTTCCTTGCACCTAGATGCCATACCTTTCTTTATAAGTTGCACAACAAAGAATGATTTGCTCACTACTGGGGACACATGATGGTCAAAGGCTAGATTGCTGTCTATGTGTTCCCCCAAGTTTCTGACTACTGGGTCAACTCTTAGTGATATGTTGTCAATATAATAGTTACCAAGGGTAGACGACTTCCGAAATGACACTATTATGCATTTCTTGGCATTTAGTTTTAGTCCTTGGTTCTGACACCAGTTGTTTGTCTGTGTCAGCCCTTCTTGGACAACATTTGTGCCAGTGGGTGATTCAAGGACAGCTCCTAATTTGCAATAATCAGCAAATTTACTCAGACAGGGGATTTACTGGAAAAGCTCACCCAGACTCTGCCACAACTTGCTATGAGAAAACGTTTTTTTTTTTTCTTTTCTTTTGCTTTTTTTTTTTGTTTTCTGTTTTGTATATTGTAATTTATTTTATTTAAACTGTTTTACTTGTGGAAGACATCATAAGATAAAATCCATTTCATTTGGACTACTACCTGCACTCTTCAACAACTCTGTAAACAACTCGGTATTCATTTGATGCTAAAAGCATTTATTTTAATGAATATCACAACAACTCTGTAAACAACTCGGTATTCATTTGATGCTAAAAGCATTTATTTTAATGAATATCATCCAGCAAGGTTAAATTTCTCTCTTTTAAAAAGCAATTCACACAGCCTTTGCAATGTCATTAATATCTCCTGTTATACACTCACTATACTTTTCACTTAATATTAGTTATTCCACCAGGCGAATATATGGGCATTCTTCACATAAATAGTTTCGGTAGTGAAAAAAAAACAGCCTAAAACACTAATGAGAAAAAAATCAATTTAAATATGAAAGTCAGGTTATTCCCAATTAAATTCAATAAAACAATAGCCAAATATAATTAATTGATATCCTATTTCTTGTTTTTTTTTTTCAATTACATCTCGAAGATTCCATGCTCTTGGCTCCAACTCTGTGCCTGATTAGATGTACTTATTTGGGTAATCATTTTTATACCATCATAATCTCACAATGCTGCATGGGCCCAGAAAGATACTAAGTTTGGGAGCTCCCTGACCTTTTTCAGCTTATCCACTATTTCCTGTACATGACAAACTTTGTTAGAAATTACACGTAATGTATATATACACATATATGTAATATATGTATGAAATAAAGTGAGAAGGATGGTGTGGTTGTTCTAGAAGTGCTTATAGATCTTGCTGAATTACTGCAGGAGGTCTATAGCTACATAGAATACTGTGGAAAAATAATCAAAAAAATGTTTTCCACACTGAAGACCACAAAATAATCCTGTATGAGTTTAACAGTGATAAATGCAGTTTAAAACTGCAAAGTAAACTAATCCCTGATAAAAGCCTGCATAGAAGAATTAATTGAAAACACTAAAGCATGGGAGAACAAATGTTTTACAACAGCAATCTTTCTGAAAATGAACAGGAAAGTAGAAAAACAGTTCAGGCATATGGGAACTTCATGCCTGTTAGCGATCTTCCATTCCAGTGCTAAAAGCCTAAAAACAGATTGCTGAAACAACAATAAGGCAAACAATCTGGTTACTGCAAAAGGGACACCACAAAGCATTTGAAGATGTTTGATCTGAGACACTGAGATCCACAGGCATGCATGGAGCGAAACAAAAGTTAATTAGCAATGCAGTCTGCAATACAGAACCTCAGTGACTCTCAGCTTGGACAACACTGTCTAAAAATGCTCAAACTCTGTAAATCAGCACAGCTCTTCATAGTAAACTGTAACTGTAAAGTGCTGAAAGTTTGACTACATGAAGAGACCATGTCTTCAAATATTACTAACTTCCCCATGGTTTCTGTGACCACATAGGAAGCTACATTTAGTAAAAAGGTAAATGCAGCTAAGTCTCCTATGTGGAGCTGTGGGCGCACTTCTGCTATAGTCCCAAAGATTGTAATAATTTACAAGATTCAGTAAAGAAGTCCCTCAGTATAGCATGACTGAAGAAAAAGCAGCACATCCATAAAATACAAACATGCACATCACCATTACTATATATATATATATATATATATATATATATATATATATATATATATATACACACACACACACATATATATATATATATGTATGTATATACACATATATATATATATATATATATATATATATATATATACACACACACACACACACACACACATATATATATATATATATATATATATATATATATATATATATATATATATATATATATATATATATATATATATGCATATATGAGGTATGTATGTCATTTTGTCAAAATCCTAAATTGTCCAAACATAACTTATTGATCACAACTCATCTAAACCAGCAAAACTCAAAAATAAGCAATTAAATAAAACAGAACAAATATTTATGTACCAAGTAAAATAATTTGTTGATCACTATATGAGTTTTCTTAAAGATGTATAAGTAACCCTGCAACTTGCTTTATTACAGTGCCCTAAAATGTGCAAGCTGATGTTGCACTTCCAGGGGTTTTTCCTTTCTTCTGCTGAAGTACAGCAATGGAGCTTTGCTAGTTTAGATGGGTTTACATAAGGTATGTTCATTAAGTTAAGTTTTAGACAAGAGGAGTTGTAGAAGAATGTACATACATCTATTATATCTAAATCCATGTGTGTGTGTGTGTGTGTGTATGTGTGCATGTATATACATATACACACACACACACACACACACACATATATATATATATATATATATATATATATAATACACACACATATATGAGTTTATATCAAAACAATTAACAGTCCAACTATCTAAACTCAAACTATGAAAAAGAAAGCCTATTTTAGATGGGGTCCCTCCTAAACTTATATATACCACCAACGGGATTGCACAACAGTGCTATGACATTTAGATATCTTGCACCAGCAACAGCGTTTATATATTTTGACTTTAGATCAAGTGAATTTCACCCATTTATGTATGATCCACTGAAAGAAAACAATGTAATATAAAGGAAAGTGATATTGTTTTATGGGACTAACACTGGTTTTACAAATCAGCTTCTTGAGCTTTTGCATGGTCTGAATAGGCAGCACACTCTCCCTTGGTGCTGGAATACCAGAAGGCTGTGGATTGTATTTCCACTCCATGCCTGAATTAAATTGCTGACACTGCAGTGGTGCAGTCCAGCACTTAGGCGGTGCTGCACTCCAGAATGTGGAATCCTTTGGTTAAGAAGTTAAACAAAGGTCTCAACTGGTTGAGTTGCTTGTAGCTAAGATAGAGGTAAAAGATCCCATGGTACTTACTGAAAAGAGTAGGGTTAGATGCTAAATGCCACGGCCAAATGTCCCATAGTAATATAAATACAGCCTTGGGTCTCCCCTGAAAAGTGGTCAGTTACCTACGTGGACTAACCCTGTGAACACAAGGATAACTAAGTTAGTAAGTAAATAAATAAATACAAATTAGTCTTTGGTAAGAAGCCAATAATTTACCACACTTTAATTACTTGAACCTTAAAACAGATAGCACAGTGCAGCTGTTCATTTCCACTAGGTAAGAGCAACATTCAGAAAAAAAAGTGCATGAAAAAGAAAGAAAAACAATCCTGGTGGACAGCTTGGATAGGCTTGTATTGGTGTGTGTCTCTCTTGAGTCTCAGAGCAATTACTGGCTCAGTTTGTGCTGCACATGGTTGCACAATCTGGCACACCAATTAGTTGGAAAAATAAATAAAGTCCATTCCTGTTCCTCAGTGTTATGCTCCTCGCCTCTCTCTAGGAAAACTAGGCCCTCTAAATCTATGTCCCTAATGAGGAGTAAAAAAACTGTTCTGCATTTAAAAACTATAAAGCCACTTGCCACATTTGTAGTATAGAGCACAACAGACTGCTGAAACATGTGCTTCATTCCTGACAGCAAAAGCTGTATTTCATTTCTGCCCCCAACACCTTGCACCTGGGATGGCTCCTTTTGCCCCACTCTAGCTGCACTTCTCCTGAGTCTGAGACAGAGTGGGGTAGAAAAACAGAGAGAGAGGCAGCATCAGAATCTAAATGGTAGACTTCATGGCCTACCTTAAAGCAATGGCCATTAAAAATGACACATTACTATCACTGCTCACTTAGAAAACAAACAACAAAAAAATCTAAGGAATATTCAGTGACTGTGAATGGAAGGGAACAGGCATGAAACAGCACAGGAGTTAATAACATTCTTAAATAAAATAGTTTACTGAATACAGCATGGGTTGCTATGAGTACACATCACAGAACCCTTTATAAACCAAACCAGTTTCAGCTTTAGGTGTCAGAATAGTGTGCCATATTACCTTCCTACTATGTTTTTTTCTGGGAGTCAGAAGCAGTGAAACAATTGCTACAGCAATTGATAAGAATACATCTATTCACTGTTAGCACAGGATATGTGACAGTGCTGATGACATCAAAATGGAGATCACTATCAAAAATTAGAATTGCTTTACTGAAATTCTAGGCAGAAAAAAATTCTAGTTGTTCACTTTCTCTCTGCTACTAGGCAGCAGGAGCTATTTACCATATGCTTTGTTCTGATACACAGTACAGCAACATGGAGCAATTTCAGGCTAAAATCATTACAATGTTTATTAAAAACTAAACATGGAATTACCAGCTTAACAGGAAATTTCTTTCAGTACTATGAAAGATATAAAGTGTGTCCACATCATTCCTTGTTTGACACCATATGCTCCATACATTCTAAGTCTACTTACGTACTTTATATTTTGCATGTATCCTGGTGCCTCTAGTATTCCATTTTCATCTTCTCCTTCACACTGGCAGTACCAAAAAACCTCCATAGTTTTAAAACTGCAATGAAATAATCTTTTCTTTCCTTATCACCCTTCTGTGTCTATCCATCTTCTACCTGGTACTAGTTCCCATTGTGTACAGATAACAGATGATCTCCCATTTTTGCATCTCAGTAGCTAATAAGCCTCCAGTCAGCCTACCTCCTAGGTTTAGTGCAACTCTTACGGTCTCCCTTTGCCCAGTACCTGAAACCAGTTATTAACATGTTTTAGATGCTATTTATCTATTTATGTTTTGCTTCACTGTCTGCCTTGTGTATATAATTAAAAATAATATGTATTTTTACTCTCTGTACTTTAAAAATACTTGGAAAGAGTACATTTGCTGACTACTTTACCCAATTTTGCACTAGTGAAAGAAACAAATAATTGACAGGATTGTCATATGTTTTTAGTCCTGCGAAGACAGATCTGCAGTTGTCTATGGATGTCTAATAGCTGCAAGGCACTCTCTTATTTATTAGAGTGGTTAGGGAAGAAAGCTGGTAATTCAATGGTCTGGTTCATGTTTGTCTGTGATACAACCTTGGGTAAGAAGGAAGGGTTAGTTTGCAAGGATACATTATACTTGTGGAAAACAATGTAAGGAGGTTTGGATGATAAACCCTGAATCTCTGAAATCCTTCTGGCAGAGGTAACAGCTACCAAAACGAATGTCTTCCAAGATAAAACCTTTAGGTCACAATCTGCAGACGGTTCAAAGGGAAAATGTATCACTGCCTGAAGAACTAGGTTCAAGTCCCAAGGAGGTGTCAGGCCCTTGAAAGGAGGCTTTAACAGAGAGTGCCTCTTAGAAATGATTTACAAAGCCTATGACAAGCTAAGGAGCATTTATCTAAGCCATTATGAAAATTAGAAATAGCGAGTTGTACTTTGATAGTGGAAGGAGAAG
The DNA here is from genome assembly GCF_019279795.1 of Protopterus annectens. Taxonomy (NCBI): domain Eukaryota; kingdom Metazoa; phylum Chordata; order Ceratodontiformes; family Protopteridae; genus Protopterus; species Protopterus annectens. Next base: position 945,739,209 of record NC_056741.1, read on the forward strand.
CTCCAGTTTTAAACAGTGAGGCTAAAAAGTCCAGCACATGCTTTATGAAAGCTGTAAAAGGATCTATTTGTTTTTAAGGGCCCAAAAAGTGACTCTCTTCCACTTACTGGTGTACAGCTGGAAGGTTTGTGAGCCAATAAAAGAATGTAGCATACTGGGCAGGAAATATTTGGACACCTGGCAATTAATGCAACTGGAGGAACCATGCAGTTAACTTAAGGTTCAAAGTGTTTGGGAGAACAAGACCATCTGGATGGGACACGAGATCTGGAGCTGGGTCCAAAATCAAGGGCTGTCGAGTTAGGTGAAGCCAAAGAAAGGGGAAACAAATCTTTCAAGGCCAAAAGGGAGCATGCTTTCTGTAAGTAATTTGGAATTAGGGGTATAGGTGGAAAGGTATATAGGAGACCTGGGGCCAGTCGTGGAGAAGAGTGTCTCTTGGGTGACTTTCCTGGAGGAGAAATTAGAGAGAAGTACTTCCTGCATTTGTTATTTAGGGGGGGATGCAAAAAGACTGTGGCAAGGTTGACCCCAAAGGTGGAAAATTATTTTTGCCACTTTCAGACTGACAGACCACTCTTGAGGCTGGAAGGATACATCTGCTCAGCTTGTCTGCAGTCAAGTTGGAACTCCCCGGTATGTGCATTGCTATTAGAAAGCAGTTGGAAGAAATTGCTCACTGTCACATTCTGATTGCTTCTTGACAAAGGGGGTAAGACTTGGTTCCTCCCTGTTTGCCGAAGTACCAAACTACTGACATGTTGTCTGTTTGAATTGTAAAAGTCCCTTGAGGAAGAGCTGTCTAAGAAGCCTGCAATGCAAGAAGCACTGCTCTTATCTCTAGAACATTGATGTATAAGTTGGTCTCTTTAGGGTGCCAAGTGCCTTGGACCATGTTGCCCAGATAATGCCCCCCACCCCATCTGGGAGGTGTCCGTGGTCACTATGGCCGTAGGCTCTGGAAAAACAAAAGGACAACCATGTAGAACTTGATGTGAATCCATCCACAAAGAAGATCTGTTTTGCAATGACTGGTGATCAGGACTTTCTGTGACAATGGGTGATAAAGTATGGACAACTGGGAAGCTAGTAGTCATTGACAAATTCTCATGTGAAACCTGGATAGCGGCACCAGAGTTATAGAAGCTGCCATGGGTCCTGGGGCTTGTAAGACTAAACATGCTGGAACTTTCTGCCATGGATCCTGGGGCTTGTAAGACTAAACATGCTGGTACTTTGTTCCTGAGGATTAACTTGTGAGCCTGAATTACAATTCTCTGGTGATGATGTACCGGAAAGAGATGCTATCATTGTCTGAGTATCCAATACTGCCCCTATGAACTTTAAGTTTTGTGTTGGAATTAAATGTGATTTTTCTAGATTTACTGTTATCCCCAGCTGGGCTCAAATGTTGAGGGTGCAGTTCCTTGCTATTATCAGCTGATGCTTGGTCGGAGCAGTTATGAGCCAGTCATCCAGACATGGAAGCACATGGATTCTTTGTAGTCTCAAGTGAGCCGCTACTACTGCCATGCATTTCTTGAACACCCTGGGGGCTGTGGTGAGTCTAAAGGGCAGTACTCAGAATTGGTAGTGAATGGCTGCCAGCCGGAAGCTGAGGAATTTTCTGGAGTGTTTGTCTATCTTTATGTGGTAATATGCATCCTGAAGGTCTACTGAGCACATACAGTCATTTTTGTTCAGAAAGAGAAGAATAGACTGTACTGTGACCATCCTGAACTTTGTTTGTCGAATCAATTTATTGAGTACACTGAGATCCAAGATTAGTCTCCAGTTCCCTGTCTTCTTTGGCACTAAAAAGAATCTTGATTAAGTTCCAGATCCTTCTTGATCAGGAGGAAGTTGTTGGATGACTCTTTTGTCGAGCAGTGGATTTCCTGAACTGCTGCATCCCTCCGACTGGGAGGAAGATCCCCCGACCATTTTCTTCTGAAATGGAGGAGGTTGAGAAAAGGGAATGGTATAACCTCTGGATACAATCCATTATACCCAGGAATCTGTTGTTATGTCTCGCCAGGCTTTTAGGTGCAAGGATAAGTGCCCCCCAACTGCCTCCAGAGGAAGACAATTAGGCCTCCCTTCAGGAGGGCTTGCTTGAGAAGGAATCCCTGAAGCCCTAGTTTTGCATACTATCTCTGCCATGGGGGCAGCATCTCCCATTCTGGTTCCCCCCTCTGCCTCTGGGAGAACTGCCTCCATGTGTGTCCTGGAAAGGCCCTTGGGCTCCTCTGGTTCCTGGAAAAAGACCTTTGGGAGTGGAAAAACATATGCCCACAGCAGAAAGGGTCTTTTCATCTTTCTGACACCTGGACAAGGTTTCTTTAACTTTGGGGCCAAATAACGATGTTCTGTCAAAGGGAGAAATGATGAACGAAGACTTGAATGGTTCCGCAAAATCACAAAGGCGCATCCAGGCATGTCACCTAGTGGCTACTACCTGTATCTGCTGCTCTAGACACCTCTTCAGCTGTATGTGCTATCAGCCTCATGGACAAAATGGATACAGACTCCAGGATGGCTAACTGTATAGACACTTTCTCTTGGACTCGCTCAGCTACAGCTCCTGCTAGGGTGTCTGATAATTCCTTGATCGGATCCCGTTGGAGTCTGCTGAAATGTGCCAAGTAGTTTTTAGGACCTTATGGCAAAGATCGGTGAAGTGTAGACTCATTTCCTGAATCCGTCCATAGCATGGGACTCCCTGTTGGGTGGATGGACATAGGCACTCTCCTCAGCCAGTTCCTTCTTAATGGTGGCTGCTATGACCATAGCATCAACTGCCAGACCTTTGGCACAACATTGCTTGTCTTCAGGTGCAGAAAGTATCCTGTCTGGTCTCTTAGGGATGGGTTCTACGGAGTCAAGGGCCTTCCATGCCCACTGTGAAATCAACTAAATGAGTTCATTACTGGGTGGAGTTACCCAAGAGGTAGATGGCTAGGTGCCAAATGCCTGCAGGTAGACAGACTCCTCAGAGGAAGGGTTTTGGGGCTTCCAGCCATGCTTTTACCTCAGAATTTCCAAGATGTCTGCAAAGTAGACCTCTTCAGGAGGTGACCGTGGGGACTCCACCCCCTCATTGAAATCTGTATCTTAGGTGACTAATTCCTGGGGGGAATCCAAGTGCTTCCTCTTGTACTTTTTTTTGAGTGGGACCTCCTCAGGGGGATAATCTGGTGAGGTATCACAGGATGACAGTACATGTATTGTGACACTTGAGGCTTCATCACCTGCTGTCCCTGTGGAGAGGCACGTAGAACAGTAGAAATGGGGGAGACTGTTCCATTGAGGTAGGCATGAACTGAACCTCTGCTAGAGAAAGGGTTCTCTGTGTATCCTCAAAGGCCAGTCCCCCTGAAGAGGGAAGGGAGCCCGGAAACAAGAAAGACTGCCTCAGGCCTCGGGTCACTCTCCAAGCCTCTATGCTGAAGCCAGAGCGGAATTGACTTGAGCTGAAGCCCCAAGGAGATGGGACAGTTCCAAAACCCTGGTGTCGAGACCCCAGAACTGAGAGGGGAACTATGGATCTGGGAGGTCTCCAGTTCTAACATAACCAATGAGGTCAAGGTAACTGTTGGCTCCGTAGAAGCGAGCAACACTGGAGCTGACACCGTTGGCGCCAGGAGAACCTTAATAGAAGACTCCAAGGCATCCAAGAAGGTTAGAGGAGGAGTAGTCAATTGAGTAAAGAAGGTTTCAGTACCTATACCTGAAGTGGTTGGTACCAAAGAGGGGCCTGAAAGCCCTCTAGCTCATAAGAACTTATTCACCAGCATCTCCACATCCAATTCAGTAAGGCTTTTGGTACAGTGGACGGATAAAGTGGAGGGGGACTTAGGCCTCTGCAAAAACACTTCAGGTAACTCCCCTGCAAAGGGATCTATTGAAACCAAACAATGAGTCCTGGGCACCGAAGTCTTAATTTGAGATGAAGAGTCCGATTGTTGTACACAGACCTTCGATATGGAAGGACGCGTTATTGTAATCAGTGCCAAAACTGTAGTTGTCACCACTGGAACATGACAAGTAGAGGCCTTCAGCATTGAGGAAACTGCTAGCGCAGAGCTCTTCAACTTTTTGGCTTTTGGAACCAATAGGGAGGTCAGAATCAACTGGCTTCTCTTTTTAGTTTTATCAGAAGATGATAAAGAAGAAGAAGAAGAGATATCGGTCTTGGCTTTGTCCACAGTGGATAAGATTTCTCTGAAGGCTGATGGAAGGAGACCTTTAAAAATCAACTTACTGCACCTCTCTACTAAGGCCCTCTGGCTGAAGGTGTGACAGATACTGCAATCTTCTTGGAGATGAAGCAGGCCAAGACAATACACACATAAAGAATGATAATCAGAAGATGGAATTTCAGGACCACACTTCTGGCATTTCTTGAAGCCAGAAGGGGTCTTACCCTTATCATCCATGATAGTGAAGAAAACAACTGAGTAAAGAAAAAAGATACAGCTGTGTAAAATTTCTCTCTTTTTTTTTTCTTTTTTTTATTAGATTGAAAGGGGAAAATGACTATCAATAATGATAGTTGAAAGATACACACGAAGGGTGTATGGTGAAAGGATTACTGACAGAAAGAGAGAGAGAATTGTCAACGATGATAGTTGGGAATTAAACAAAAGTGTAAGGGAAGAGAGTATCAATGATGATACATAGAATACACACAAAGTGTAAAATAAAGCTGGAAACAGATTTGTAGAAAATTCAAGAGAAGAAGTCAAGAAAATTCTCGAGGGTATCAGCTAAATGCAACTGTTTTGGAAAGTGGCTAACGAGATCTAAGGTAACTGAGAGAGAGGGATTCTGGGTAGAGGCAAAGCTCGAGAATTTTTGGCTGTTGCGAACTATAGTAACATCCAAGTCTGTTCCGAAAACGGAATATAACCCGTCTGTCAAGGATGAAATGAAGTTTGACAACAACAGATCACACCATTAGACATAAGTCTTATAGTAACAAACACAGATCATATGATCTCACTCTGGAATTAGCTGATGAAATTTTCTTAATGATAAACATCTAAGCTGTAACATGTTTTTGTTTACAGTCATACTTATATATATATTTTTTTATATATACCATTTTTTGATCAGTATTTTTAAAATATCTTTGCAGATTTCGTTTTTTACATCTTATACTAATAGCATTTTAATGACTGCAATGTATGAAAGTGTTTCAACAGTTAAATAAATTGTGTGGTTCAGTTTCAAGTATGTTTAATTCCTAATTTGAAGCATGCATTGTGGTTATTTGATTTTCAGTTTACCTGCTGTTTGGGACAACTACTCATTACCTTGGTAATTAGCCGGAAAGTTATATTAAGCATTCTTAAATGTCAAAAGCCTGAAATGAAAAGCAATCACTTGAGAGTAGCTGCAGAATGATTTTCCATTAGGTTCCTTAGTTTTTGTGCTTAGTTTATGGGCTCATATTAGCCAGGCATGAATATTTCCACAGTCTCCATACCTGATATCCCAAACAAAAGATATGACAGAGAAGTTAAAATACCACTGTAGCGGTATTTTTATTCTATTATTATCATTGTTGTTTTTCATTTATGTGGGTTTTCATATTCTGAGACTGATATTTTGAGTTTAAAGCATTTGGTTATTTGATGAAATGGTATATGATCATGTTTTATATATATCTATAGAGAGACACACACACACACACACACATATATGTGTATATAAATATACATACATATACTTATATATGGGTCCATGTTAAATGGATGAAAAGCCACAAAAATGAAGACCAGTTCGCCGAGACGAGATCGCTGACAATGGAAATGTCTGACAAAGGTAAGTCCACAAATAACAGCACAGAACATATTTCTGTCTCCGTAAAACACTGAAACACAATCACAAATACCTGTATAGCAGGGGGGCAAGCCTCCCTGCACCCAATATTCTAACTCTGTGATGGCACCACGTTATGGGAATGGGAATACAACCCATTCTGCACTACTCACCATTGTCGGGCATTTCCGTTGTCGTCGATCTCGGCTCGGCGAACTGGTCTTCATTTCTGTGGCTTTTCGTCCATGTAACATGGACATATATATATATATATATATATATATATATATATATATATATATATATATATATATATATATATATATATATATACATATATATATACACACACATACATATATGTGTGTGTGCATGTGTGTATACACAGGTTTACCTTAGCTTGGTCGCATGAAGACTGAACGAACGTTAATTAGTTGAAAATGGAAACATGAGCACTTGAAATTGTGAATCAGCATTGTGCGAAGATGAGAATGCTGATTCTCAGCTGTCTAAACTTGCACCCCTTTCAGGACCAATATTAGAGCTTGATTTGAGTCTGGTGCGGTAGGGAGATTCAGTATTTTGTTATTAGACATTTTGAGTGTTCGCTATGATTATCCGCAATGTTAGTTTTCGATCGCATGACTGTTAACATTCAATCTTACAATAGTAAACTGTATACACACATTTCTATATATGTAATATAAAAACCTCAGTCACACATACACGTACATATATATATATATATATATATATATATATATATATATATATATATATATACACACACACACACACACACACACACACACATATACATAGAAACAGAGACACAGAGGGCATCTCTGATGCAGCAGTGAGCTTTGATTACCATGAGAAAAAGCACCAAAAAGTAGACTGCTTTCTGGTCAGTGGCTTATATAAATCACTGGAAGTTGCGACTGCAGTATGAAAAAAGCTCTTATCACAATTAATGCATGAGAACCTGATCATGCCAAAACAATGCACATATATGAAAAAAGAAAAAGGATTTCTAAAATCTCACTCTTGTTAAAGCAGAGATGCATTGCCTGGGTATACCATTCTAAAATAATAAAAAAAAAAGATGCAGAATAAAAACACTTAATTTTATTAAAAAAAATAATAAATGCTACCACAAGGCAGTTACAGACACCAGTTGTTTGTTTTGCGTTTCCCTTAGATGACACCTCTGAACTGAATACAAAAAATAGGCATAAAATACAATGCACATGTGTAAAAGAGCAGAACCCTTAACACAACCCACAAAAGCTTATTACACCCTCCCCCATCACATGCAACAGCCCATTTTTATAAAATTAATAAAAGCAATCTTATACAGCTAACACACCTGCCCGAAAATGGAAGTTAAGAAATAAAGATCATTAGCAAAATATAGTCATTCACTAATGGAGCGGAAGGGGAGATAAATCAATATTCTGCAAGATTAATGAAGTGCTAAGGCAATTCACCCTTTCAGAGACAGCCTTGAATTCTGCTGTTTGTTGTTGCCCACAATATTCAAAGCACATTGCAGAACTATGCATAAAGTACAGTTGTGTACACTTACCATAAATTTAGATGTTCGAGTGTATTCACTGTTGCAGTCATTATATTTGGGTTATAAGCTTGCAGTAGCCCTAAGTCAGCCTGATTAACAAAATCTTGGGTCCTGCGTCGGTTGCTGTCCTTCTTCCATGACGTCAGGTTGTCAGGGGTATAAAACATGCAAACGATGTCATTACATCAGTTTATCATGCCCCAGATGTCAGGTGACCCCCTAATGGGAAGCAATTAAATCTATAAATAAAAGTATATACCTCCAACAAAAAAGCAAATACACCAAAAAGCTTTTAGAGCATAGTAAGTGAGAGTACATATATAGCCAAAAGAAGAAAGGGGGCTGGAGGGAGGGTAACCAGGACTGCAACAGTGAATACACTTGAACATCTACATTTATGGTAAGTGTACACAACTGCACTATGTTCTTTGTGTTTCACTGTTGCAGTCATTACATTTGGGTAGATTCCCAAAGCTAAGGTTGGGAGGAGGAATTTAAATTGAATTTGGACCAACTATAGGATCCTGCAAGACTGCAGTGGCAAAACCAGCTCTGGATTTAGAGAAAATTGGCAAATTATAATGCTTGGTGAAAGTATGCACAGAACTCCAGGTAGCAGCTTCTAGAATGTCCCTAGTAGGGACACCCCTGAGAAAGGCTGTAGAGGTAGATTCAGCCCTGGTTGAATGGGGTCTGATGCCCTGTGGGATAGGTTTTCCATGGTGCTTATAGCAGAAATGAATGCAGTGGCCTATCCATTTTGAAATGGTTTGTTTTGAAATAGCTTTCCCCTCTATCCCTGCAGCAAATGCCACCAGCAGTTGTTCAGATTTCCTTTGAGGTTTAGTCCTGTCCAAGTAGAATCTAATCTGTCTGTGCACATCTAAAGAGTGCAGTATCCGTTCCCCTTTGTTCTGTGGGTTAGGAAAGAAGGTAGACAAATGAATGGACTGATTAAGAGCCACACTGGATACCACCTTGGGCATGAAGGAGGGATTGGTTCTGAGGGACACCCTGTCCGCATGAAAGATAATGAAAGGTTACACTGCCATAAGGGCCTGTAATTCAGATACCCTTCTTGCAGAAGTGATTGCTAAAAGGAAAGATGTCTTCCAGGAAAGAAATGTTAAATCTGCAGTAGCAGCTGGCTCGAAAGGAGGAAGGTGAGTTTCTCCAAGACAAAGTTAAGATCCCAGGTTGGAGTTGGAGCTCTCCTGGGTGGCCTTAAATTTCTGGCCCCTTTGAGGAACTGCTTGAGCAGTGGGTGAGAGAAGAGGGGAGGCTCTGTGCTATAATGAGCTGAAATGGCTGAGGCATGAATTCTGATGGAGGAAAAAGACAAGCCCTTATGAAACATCTCAGTCAAGTATTGTAGAATCTGAGGTAAATTGGGCACTGCTGCATTCATTCCTTGAGAGTGGTTCCAGGCACAGAATCTTTCCATTTTGCAGCATAAGATTTTCTAGTACTAGGCCTCCTTGCCTCTAAAATGATATCCATCACTGATTTACTGAGGGATGGTGAAGGAGAGATTAGGTAATTAGCCAGGCTGCTAGGTTCAGGGTTTGCAGCTGAGGGTGCAGAATCTTGTTCTCCTGCTGAGACAACAGGGAAGGAGTCTGAGGCAGGTGCCATGTAGCCAAGCATGACAAGCTGTGCAAGAGTGGGTACCAGTGTTGGCGAGGCCAGTCTGGTGCAACTAAAATCATCCTTGGCTTGTCCTGTTTGACCTTTAGTAGCACCTTGGAGAGCAGAGGCATAGGAGGAAAGCCATAAACTGATAGGTTTTTCCAGCTGAAGGATAGAGCATCCACTTTCCAAGCTAGCTTGTGGTGAATTCTTGTGCAAAATTTGTCCAGTTGATGGTTCTGGGGGGAGGCAAACAGGTCTATATCTGGGCTCCCCCATTTGCTTGTCAACATGTTGAAAATCCTTGGTTCCAGTTTCCACTCGTGTGGGTCCATGATGTTTCTGCTTAGTCCGTCTACCAGTGTACTTAGTTTTCCTGGCAGGAACTGAGCTTGTAGATTCACTTGGTAGCTCAAGGCTGTGTTCCACAATGCCATGGCTAGTCTGCAGAGAGGGTAAGAATGTGTACCCCCCTGCTTGTTTATGTACCACATGACAGTGGTGTTGTCCATCTTTACCACTAGTTGTCCTGGAAGAATGTGGTCCTTGAAGGCTGTCAGAGCATTCTGTACAGCTAACATTTCCTATTGATTTATGTGCAGGTGCATTTGACATGGGTTCCATTTGCCCTGAATGCACTTCCCTGCCAGGTGAGCTCCCCATGCATAGTCTGATGCATCGGTTGTTAAGATTTGGGTGGCAGGGAGTAATGTGAATGGTAATCCTCTGTTTTGGTGGCAGGCCTCCGCCCACCAAAGGAACTCTAGGCATAGGCAAGGTATGATAGGAATCCTTGCTTCTAGATCCTGTGAATGTTGACACCATAGGCTTTTGAGATACCATTATAGTTTCCTCATATGCAGCCTTGCATATGGAATTAGAAGAATGCAGGATGCCATGAACCCCAATGCTTGCAGTATTTGCCTTGCAGATAACTGTTTTTTTGTGGCCACTTGTTTGAAGTAAGTTGTCAAATGAATCCATTTCTCTGGCGTGAGGAAAGCAATCTGGGAAGTTGCATTCAGGCTTGCTCCCAGGAATATAATTTGTTGGCAGGGTACCAGGTCAGATTTTTTTCATTTATGGTGAACCCCAGACAAGTCAGTACCCTTTGAACAAAGGCCAGATGATTCAAAAGAATGTTCTTGCTTTCTGCCTGAATTAGACAATCGTCTAGGTATGGGTATATTTGAATATTTCTTTGTCTGCAAAATGCCATGACTGGAGCTAGGCACTTTGTGAATACCCTGGGCACAGTAGATAAGCCAAAAGGCAGTGCAGAGAACTGATAGTGCATGTAGCCTGCTTTGAAGCGTAGGTATCTTCTGCAAGACTCCCTCATAGGGATGTGCAGGTATGCTTCTTTTAAGTCTAGTGTTGCCAACCATGCATTCTTGCCTAGCATAGGAAGCAGCTGGTGAAGCGTCAGCATTTTGAATTTTGGAATCACCAGAAAGGTGTTTAGAAAAGAAAAGTCCAGGACAGGATGCCATGTATTGCCTTCTCTGGGTACCAGGAAAAGTCTCAAATAGAAACCTTGTCCCTTTTCCTCTTCTGGTACCAAGTGAATAGCCCCCATGTTTAAGAGAGAGTACTTGATTTTGGGGCTCTGCCCACTGATTTTGGGGTAGATCTGGCCAACCCCTTGGTGTTGGCAAGGTGTGGAAATGTAATCTGTATCCTTGGGACACTACATTTAAAACCCATTTGTCCTGAGTAATGAGTTCCCAGTTTTTGGCCTGCAGACCAATCTTTCCGCCTAAAGCAGCATTCAGTTGAGAAGCTCTTGGAAGTTTTAAAAGCAAGTCATTGAGACAGTTTTCCATAGGGGGAGTCTTACTACTCCCAGGTTTGGGTGCGGAAACCCCCCACTGCCTAGTCCTGTGTGTCCATTGGGACTGAAACCTGGGGTTTCTGCTGGGTCTGGGTTTGGCTTGAGAAGACCTAGAAGGGGCTGGAAAGGACCAGTCTTTAGAGGACCATTGCTTACTAAATCTAGAAGGCTGAACTTGTAAGAAATCTTTAACAGTTTGCATAAATTTAGCTTTATCTTCCATCTTTTTAAGAACTTCCTCAGCCTTGTTGCCAAACAGGCAGTCCTGATTTAAGGAAGCATCCAACAATTTAGCTTTAACATGATCAGGTAAACCTTGCTCTTTAAGCCAAGCATGCCTTCTGAGCAAAGACCCAGTAACAGCAGCACTGCAAGAGGCCTCTAATGAATCAAATCCACATTGCAAAATATGTTTTCCAACCTGTTCAGCAGAATGCATTAAATCCTGTAATTCTTTATTTTCAGCACAGTCAAGAATTAACATCATTTTCTGTTTAAACAATCCAATAACATGTTGTTGATACCCTAACATATGAAACTGGCAGTTTAAAGCCGTAATGGCCAAGGTTGCAGAAGTGTAAACTTTCTTACCCCATCTATCCAGCACCCTCTATCAGACGGAGTAGGATTTTTAGCAGTAGAAGCCTTAATGCCCTTGGGTCCCTGTGAAATAGTCTTTGGATCCGCAATAGGGTTTTTTAAAAGGAACTTGTGAGAATCAGGAACCCTGTAATAAATGTAAGGTTTTCTGGGAGCAGGAGGCAAAGAATCAGGGGCCAAACTAGATTCTGAAAAGGCATCATCAACAATGTCTAGTACAGGAGGTATAGCTAAAGGCCTATGCTGAGGCAAGAGTAAGAAATCCCTAAGCCTCTTTTTTGATTCAGAAAAATCCTGGCTTTCCCAGTGGAAATGCTTCCTTAGAGTATGTAAGGTCTCAACAAAAGAAAAATCCTCTGGAGGGGAAGCAGAGGGAATAGAGTCCTCTGCATCAGAATCCTCATCAGTAGATAAGGGTAAATCCAGATCATCAGAAGAATCAGAAAAATCAGAATCCTGTTCAGAAGATTCATAAACAACTTCAATCTCTTAGAAGGGGGAGGTTGGCTTCCCCTGATTAGAGTTATAAGACCTTCAGTCATTCTTATCATTTGTTTTTTAGGCATAGAGGCCTGAGCATGGGGCCTGGGCGTCGGTTTCTTAGGCAAGGTTTGAGATTTTGGCCTAAATTAAGAAGGAGACATCAGTTTAATATGCAAGTCCGTAGGCCTGAATACATCCCCAGAAGCTGGTGCCTGCATAGCGGCTCCGGACTCATCCAAGGCAGAGACATCCACAGATTCCACAGTTGAACCATCTCGCTGCATACCGGACTCCGAATGGGTCTCAGTTAGAGGCCTGCAAGTCAGAAGTAGTATGTATCAGGGGCTGCAAAAGCGCTTCAATGAGTACTGGCGAACTGGCAACTGGCTTAGGAGAAGCGTCGTCGGCAGCTTTGGACCTCGGCAACCTGTCTCTTGTCTTTATCTTTGTGTTTTTTCAGAATCCCGGTAGTCGGATGGCTAACTGACGACATTTCTGGATAATTAAACCAAGAACCAAAGTAATTAGAAGTGAAAATATACCGACGACGGATAGTGCGCTGATTAAATAAAGCACAAAACCAACAGCAAGGTACGTCATGGTCGGGGCCTAAGCAAGGAATACAGTATGAATGAAAATCTTTGTGAGGTATTTGCTTTCCACAAGTAATGCAATTATTAACTTTTACTGACATCGGTAAGGAGCAAGAAAAAGTTTCCCCAATGGGGTACTTAGCTTTAGTTGAAGACTTCGGTTCTGAAACTCGAAAATGAAAATTTCAGGAGTCGGCCGACCGGCACTTGTGAACTGCTTCTGCTTTGGGCACCGTACGGCAAGAAAGACTGAAGTAATGGTGTCAGCTGCATGTTTTACACCCCTGATGACCTGACGTCATGGAAGAAGGGACAGCAACCGGCGCAGGACCCACGACTTTGTTAATCAGGCCGAATGAGGGCTACTGCAAGCAGATAACCCAAATGTAATGACTGCAACAGTGAAACACGAAGAACATCTTCATCTTAAAAAAACCATGCGTTGAACCACTCATTTTTACTCCTGGCTTACCTGCCCTCACATGCATTCATTCTTCATCACCTTGTTCAAAACATTCCAAAATAATCAATGCTTAAAATTTGACAGTCCTCTGTTTTAATAGCCGCTGACTGTCGAAAGCCAAGCAATGTTCAGTATGCACATTCATACAGTTGCTATATACAAAAGTGTGACTTTACCACTGGTAAACAGAGCTATTGTGAACCTTCCATTACATTAAACAAAGTATGAAAGATAAATTACCAGAAGTGCTCCCTTTTTCCAATGTTAGTAATAAATACTTCTTTCATAGTCTTAACATATTACATCAGTCTGAACCAGATCCCTAACAAGTTTATCGATCTGCACAACTACGATGAACCTGGTAATGGCTTAACAAAATTAAAGCAACATTTTTTTTTTCTTTCTGGAGAAATAATTTAAAATTCTTTCACTTGTCAGTCGCAGAATCTACATAATAGGGCAGCGGTATATCTAGAATGCAATGTACTTCTACAAATTCTGACTATTTACAACCAAAGCGATCTTAGGAAGTTAACAAGTATAATAATCCACTCAAGGTCAAAGTCTTCCTGTCAGCAAATTCACATTTATGAGGGTGTTAAACATTTATTGAGCAATTAGTCCTCTGCTATTCGGTTATAAGGAAGTGTGTGTTAGGAGAAATGGAAGTTAAGATGTACTGCCAAAAATTGTGCTTGTTTACTGTTTCTACATGGGCATAGTATTCATCAGGATGTAACAAACAATAGATATAATTAATCATTAAAAAAATTAATCTTATTTATTAAATTTTTATTCCCGCAGATTGTGTGTGTGTGTGTGTGTGTGTGTGTGTGTGTGTGTGTGTGTGTGTGTGTAATTCCATCTCCCTATGCTGTGGAAAACACTCCCATTCATAGCCTTCTGTAGCTACATTTGTTCATTATTGTCACGGTAAGTTGGTGATTGCAAGCAATGGTGCTCATATACTACCAAGGTTATCAGAACACCGCCACCATGCAACGTTCCACACTGTTTCGCAAATGTTATTGATTACTGCTACTAAATTCTGGCCATAACTCTAAATGTTTCTGTGCATTTCTCTTTAGCACAGTTTGAGTTTTTGCAAATCTAGACTCGGTGCTAATGCAGGTCTCAGCAAATCACTTAAAATGAATGATTTATTCAACCTCCATTTAAGAAAATAAGTAAACAGACAAATAAATCAGAGAGTAAGGGAGTGTTTTGGAGTGTTTTCAACATCTCCCAAACCTCTTATTCAGCTTTGAATGACGTTATCTATGAACTGCAGCATAAATGATGTGCCAAGCCATTATAATGGATTTAATGCTGGCCACACATGCCATTAACTGTATTAAATTTTTAAATATGTGTTTTGTTTCTTTAATTTAACACAAACAGCAAGCTGAAACTATTTCATGCATATAAATGATGCAACTAAGACTGTGACTTCTTGAATCCACAAAAGCTGAAGACTGAATGTGACCAGTTATGTGGTTTTATGAAACTATATTGTAATACAGCTGTAAATGGTATCCTAATAGGTCCATAAACTTATAATAAAAACACACAGCATGACAGATAAGGCAATGGACCTTTGTAATAACCATCTATAAACAAGGGGCATATTATAAAGTTTGCAAGCCCCGTAGGGCTCTTTTGTTTTAAGATGGGAGAAAGCTATCAATACATCAGAGAAATTATATTTAGCTGTGTAGGCAATTAAGCAATAAAATCAAGCAGATTTAATTCTTCAGTATTACCATTTGGTACCACAATGAATGCATGTTTGCATTCAACTCTTTTCTCTCTTCGTGTGTTAATTCAATCCAAACCTTCCTTTCATGTAAATACCCTTCAAACATGTCTTTGGAAGTCTAAACAGACATAAAAAGTAAAGTAATAATAAAAAAAGAATAGAAAATAATTTATGCTTGAACTTCACTATGTAACTTAATACACTCATTTATACACACAGTGTGTGTGTGTGTGTGTGTGTGTGTGTGTGTGTGTGTGTGTGTGTGTGTGTGTGTTCTCTTGCAAACACTTGCCCATATATTGGTAAAACAGAAGGCAAAGGCTGGGAATCGTAAATCCCTTACCTTACACTTATTTGGATCAAACCATCTGCTGCAAGCTTGTGCCAAGAGCAAACAAAATGATATTCCTAATTCAGAGATCTGAGCACAAGCACACTTCACCATACTGCTACTGTTGATAGTGCAAGTGCAAGTTTAAGAATACACAACATGACAAGAAAACAAGTGACAAATACCTTTGCTGCTGACAGAGGAACGTATGGGCTACGCTAGGAAAAGATGGTGCACAGCTCCTCAGATGATGATCACCAGCCACTCGGTGCCCATATGTACAGACAGACCTCACAGTCCTAAGCCAGGATAAAAAGGGTGCCAACTGCTACCTGACAGTTGGTACAAAGGGTTAAGATTCTGAGCTGGACTTCCTGTGATACAAAGTTTGACTCTGTCAGCCCTCATTTGCCTTCTGTGTGACCTTGAAAAGGTAATTTCACCAGATACTGTTCCCAGGTCTCCCCTGAAAGATGAATGTGTGTCCAATGGGCTTACCTGGTTAACAAATGTGTATTATTATTATCATCACCATCATCATTATTATTACCCTAATTCCCTAACTTGTCTCACAGGGATTAAAGGGCCAATAGTGACTGAATCACTCTCATC
The DNA here is from genome assembly GCF_019279795.1 of Protopterus annectens. Classification (NCBI taxonomy): domain Eukaryota; kingdom Metazoa; phylum Chordata; order Ceratodontiformes; family Protopteridae; genus Protopterus; species Protopterus annectens. The sequence goes on from NC_056741.1 coordinate 945,754,918, forward strand.
AACCTAGCTACAATGACAGAAAAAATATCATTCAGGCTATCCATGGCAATCTTAAATCCTAGTTCCCCTTCAATATTCTTTCCTGTATTTGGAGGCCTTCTACTACCACACTCACTCCCAGTGGAGATCCGTGTCCCTTGACATCAACCTTCAGACTTTCTTCTTTTAATTATAGTCTCTCAATACCATTAGCCACAAATAGCCCAGGGGGCTCATCATCCTCATTTTACAAAGTTATCCATGTCCTCTCAGTGAATTCACCTCCACCAGGAAGTGACTGCAATACCATGTCTAACACCCCTCCAAAAAAAAAGAAAAGTTCTTTTAATGATCAGACCGCCACCTCTTTCTTCCATCCCTGATAATATGTTAGCTTTTAAACTCCTGATTCTATATTTTCTCTTCAATTCTTACCATGAATAAATAGTCCCAACTTACTATCCCAGTACCCCATCAGTGAATGGCATGGCAACCTAACCTTACCATAATTCCCAGAAATGGTCCGCACAGTAAATAAATCACACCTCATTCCCAACAGTCAGTGGCACAGTGTAGTATGGCTTGTTCACATTACTATGTTGGACGTCATCTGTTGTGCCATGCTAACAGTGCCTACACATCATCCTCCCCTGGTCTTGCAGAATGGTTTATTTTAACACAACACAGAATAAACTGCAGCATGCAAAATCCAGTGAGGCACATAATCTGCAGACATCCCTCTCCTAAACTTAAAAATATGAACTTAAAATACAAATTAAACTAGCATCCTTGTGGGCCCCTTGGTTTTAAGTTACCCCACACATCTTTGTGTTTTGACTACAGAACTCTAAAATTTCCCCTTAGTACAGCTGTGCAAATAAAGCTCATCAAAGACACATCAGCATGAGGCAGGACCTTGTCTCTCTGAAACAACAGATTTCATGCTACATTTCATGACACTGACATTCACAAAAAACATCTTCTGCTTAATGGAATATTAGCAGATCAAGTTTCATGCCAGTTTTTAAGAATCCACCTTCTAACAATCTGAGCTTGGCTGTTGAACTCATAGTTTGCAAAAACAACTTGTGAATAGCCTGTCAGCCAGGCATACTATGTTACAGTGAGATGGCTGTATATTTCCTTGAGTATGATATTTATTTACACTTGAAACATCAACTATGATACAAGAAATTCAAGCTAGAAAATTCTGTTTAGCTATGCTATTCAGAATGAAACAAGCTTGCTCTCACAAGTGTGAAAATGAAATGTACTATTTAGTTATCTGGATTATAGCAGTGCTGTCAAACCCTTTGGCATATCTCTCAACTCCTTTACTCATGAATTCTGAACAAAGCTAAAAATAATGGGTGGGTTGAGACAAAGACCCAACATAAATATTATTGTAATTTACTAAAAAAGTTAATAGAACAATAGGTTTTTCATCAATGTGCATTTTTTTAACAATACGTAGAATAAAACTCTGTCTGGAATTGCTGAATTAATTTAACCATCAGTGATTACCAGAAAATTTTACATTTTACAAGGGACAGAGCAAAAATTTCAGGGAAAACAAAAAATTTTCTGTGAAATCAGGGACAGTTAACAGGTATACCCTTTGGTTCAATTACAGCCAAACAACAGGCCACTGACGCAGCTCAAGCCACCAACAGCACTTAGTATACTTTCACTTACATGAAGAGTCCTTTAAATAAATATTAAAGTCATTGCCTTGTGGCAGGATTTCACCAATCAGCACCTTCTCACCATGCAGCGGACTGAACTCCCTCTACCCAACAAATGAAAACCCCATATTGTCGTGTTCTACTGAGAAATTGCTGCATTTGAATGAAAAAAAAAAAAAAAGATTTTTATTTAGGCAGGCCTCAGAGCTTGCTAACTGTTCACCTGTTTAAGATTTAGTTCATAGGGAAAGAAAGATCTTTAATCTCTATACATCAAATTTTATTCTAGGCCACTACCCCTTCTTTTACGGAAGTATAAAGTCCTGATCACAGTCCAAGTAGCAGAGTCTGAATACTGGTTTGAGTGCTTATTGCAGCTGGCCTAGATGTGATAGGGAATAAGGCTAGTCTGCTTGTCTCTCTGCTGGGGGCCGGGGTGCATATGGAATTTAAAAAAATGCACTTTGGAATTTAATATGTAAAAAGAGTTTATAGGCTGAAGGTGTAGACTCTGGTGCTAACAAAGCTTGGATCAGTTGGTGATAATAGTTGATTTGGCTTTGTTGCTCTTAATTAAAGTTGAATTTTAGTTTTAAAGTGTTACATGATATATGAAGCATGAGAAGGTAACATTTTGGGACATTTAAATGGCACGGAAGATCTGGAACTGAATTAGCTTCACTGCCAATACAGTTTCAGACTAAGCAATGTTTTAATAAAGGAAAGTTGTTCAAGTCTATTGGGATTTTAGTTATTAAAATATTAGTAATATTGTCAATAGGATGCAATAAGCATTTTCCAAATGCAAAACCTCTATTTGTTTCTGAAAGTGATCAATTTGTTTTTTTAGCATTTTTTTCTGTTTTGACTTTCTTAATATATTGGGTTGCAACTTTATGCCGAGCAGGTAGCCAGGGTAGGCTCCAGTGATTACCATTACATTTAAGGTTGATAGCCTTTAAGAAACGGGAAGCTCATGTGATTACATAATAAGTATAAAAAATCAGAAAGGCCTATGCCTCCTTGTTCTTGGGACATGTCTTTTTATTATATGATACTCTAGTAGACTTAGGATGACAGCTGAATTTTATAGTTGAGTATAAATAAGTTTGAATATTTTTTAGGGAATGGATGACTTATAGATATAATAAAAAATAAAAACCCTGGAAAAAAATGTTCATTTTTACAATTGCAACTTTTGACAAAACTACTCAGAAACAACTCCTCGTGGTCCTGCAGAGTGGTCCTAGCAACAGAGAACTGAGAAAAGCGACTACTTTCCTGATTTAAGTATTTTTTGCTGGTTTTTACCTAAAATACCTTCTCTTGCTTACTTTGAACAAGCTTAAACTGTTTTTTTAGCTGTTTGTTGCATTATATATTATCTGCACTTAAAGTTACATTTGGTCGAAAATTGGTCGAAAGTTTGTTTGTTTGTTTGTTAAATTTAACTGTTGAGCCTGCCCACTAAAGTGTGCTAGCCTGTGTAACTGATTTATTACTGTTTCCTGCATTTCTGTATACTTTCTATCACAAAAATAAAAAAAACAAAAAAAAAATATCCTTGTTTTCCAGCCTCTCCTCGACTAGTTTAGACCAGTATACAGGCTTTGCTGTATTCTGGGCTGTGGTGTAGTTCCTGTGTTGTCCATTGCCTTACTTGGATAGAAGGAAGTTTCTTTGCTCACCAGTGGGAGTGGGGAGCCTTGAGCAGCCTATCTGTCCCTGAAGGAGTGACCTCAGCACAAGAGCTTGTAGTAATTGGTTGTTTTGGACCATTTCCAGCTCTTTTGAAGTTCCCTGTTTAAAATCTGCTTCTGAGCATTTTTTCTGGCTATACTACTCAGAAACAGCTCCTCGTGGTCCTGCAGAGTGGTCCTAGCAACAGAGAATTGAGAAAAGCGACTACTTTCCTGATTTAAGTATTTTTTGCTGTTTTTTACCTAAAATACCTTCTCTTGCTTACTTTGAACAAGCTTAAACTGTTTTTTAGCTGTTTGTTGCATTATATATTATCTGCACTTAAAGTTACATTTGGTCGAAAATTGGTCGAAAGTTTGTTTGTTTGTTTGTTAAATTTAACTGTTGAGGCTGCCCACTAAAGTGTGCTAGCCTGTGTAACTGATTTATTACTGTTTCCTGCATTTCTGTGTACTTTCTATCACAAAAACAAAAAACATATCCTTGTTTTCCCACCTCTCCTCGACTAGTTTAGACCAGTATACAGGCTTTGCTGCATTCTGGGCTGTGGTGTAGTTCCTGTGTTGTCCATTGCCTTACTTGGATAGAAGGAAGTTTCTTTGCTCACGAGTGGGAGTGGGGAGCCTTGAGCAGCCTATCTGTTCATGAAGGAGTGACCTCAGCACAAGAGCTTGTATTAATTGGTTGTTTTGGACCATTTCCAGCTCTTTTGAAGTTCCCTGTTTAAAATCCGCTTCTGAGCGTTTTTTCTGGCTATACTACTCAGAAACAGCTCCTCGTGGTCCTGCAGAGTGGTCCTAGCAACAGAGAACTGAGAAAAGCGATTACTTTCCTGATATAGGTATTTTTTGCTGTTTTTTACCTAAAATACCTTCTCTTGCTTACTTTGAACAAGCTTAAACTGTTTTTTTAGCTGTTTGTTGCATTATATATTATCTGCACTTAAAGTTACATTTGGTCGAAAATTGGTCGAAAGTTTGTTTGTTTGTTAAATTTAACTGTTGAGGCTGCCCACTAAAGTGTGCTAGCCTGTGTAACTGATTTATTACTGTTTCCTGCATTTCTGTGTACTTTCTATCACAAAAACAAAAAAAATCCTTGTTTTCCCGCCTCTCCTCGACTAGTTTAGACCAGTATACAGGCTTTGCTGTATTCTGGGCTATGGTGTAGTTCCTGTGTTGTCCATTGCCTTACTTGGATAGAAGGAAGTTTCTTTGCTCACCAGTGGGAGTGGGGAGCCTTGAGCAGCCTATCTGTCCCTGAAGGAGTGACCTCAGCACAAGAGCTTGTAGTAATTGGTTGTTTTGGACCATTTCCAGCTCTTTTGAAGTTCCCTGTTTAAAATCTGCGTTTGCGTGGCTTTGCGCGATTGTGCGCATAGCGCAGAGCCAGATAAACAAGGTTAAACTTTTTCTGGCTCCGCCAAGTCTGCTCTTCAAATTTTCCCTTAAGTAAGCTCTACTCTTAGAATTATCAGTCTACTCGCTATATTATAAGCCTAGCACTTGTTCTCAAAACCTCTCTTCTAAGTAAGCGCTCTCAAACTAAAGTAAGCACTACATCCACCTACCGCTCCTGTGAATACCCACTTCCCTTAAAGGCACAGCACTCCCTTATACTATTCTAGCATGTCGAGTGGTGGATCACTGGCTTCCTCTCCGGTTCAGCTGGTTAATCTGGGAATCTTGAGACAATGCTACAATTGTCTCATGTACACAGACAACCCTCTCCTCCTCCCAACAAACACAAATACATGTGAGAGATGCAACTATATAGCCAAACTAGAGGCTGAACTCTCTCAACTCAGGACTGGCAAGACCAGACAGGAGGAGAAGGTAACCACACACACACAGCAGACCCAGTCCCACATAGACCTACCACAATTGCAAACCAAACACATAATAACACAAAGACATACTCTGAGGCTCTAATAAAAAACTTACCAAAACAACAGAGGCTCCCAAAGCAGACACCCAAAAATCCACCACCTCAAAACATAACACATGAAACACATACTTCAGTAAAGCAGTGTGTCAAACAATCACAGCCCTTAAGGCCAAACACCATGCCTGATACACTAGTAATTGGTGACTCTATAGTCAGACACACTGACGTTCCGCTTACCAGGCTGAACAAGGAAAGGGTAACGGTGAGCTGCCTGTCGGGAGCTAGGATCTGCCACATAACACATGCACTCAGGTCACTCCAAAGCAAGTACAAATATGACTCCGTCATTGTCATTGACCTGAGAAGTACCTCCCTGGACTACATGAAAAGAGAAATAGAGGAGCTCTCTGATTATGTAGCCCAGGCTGGTATGACCCTGACCCTGAGCAGCATCTTGCCCTCACCAAGAATGATGCCACAATACAAGGACAAGGTGATCAGCTTTAATAATTGGTTCAATTACTGGTGTCATTCTAGGGGGATCCAATGTCTGTCTGCTTGGGATGACATGCTGGACAAGCCACGCTGCTTCGCAAGGGACGGCTTGCATCTGTCACCACTGGGCTTCCGGATATTTTCTAAGGCTCTTGCCACCCCCATAGTGCCTTTTTTAGGCAAGGCTCAAAAGACAAACCCACCTCCTTAGAAAACAAAAATGGGAAAAAACTAAGGGTAATGCTGCTCAATGCCAGAAGTCTAAATCTCAAGATGCAGGCTCTCGAAGCACTCCTCAGTATGGAGAGCATCGATGTCTGTGCAGTAACTGAAACCTGGTTCAAGGCTCCTGAGAGCACCCCAGCTCTACCAGGCTATACCTCGTATCATGCATTTTGGCCCCAGAACTCGGGCCGAACCACAAAGGGAGGGGGAGTGTCCATATTCATCAAGGACACCCACACCTCCAGGTTAGTGGAAACACATGAAGCATCGGAGACCATCCAGGTGCTACTAACCGTAGGCAAAACTGCTATACAACTGGTAGCATGTTACAGACCACCCTCCCAATCTCAGAAACCCGATTCAGCCTTCCTGAACACATTGGAGGATATGAATGTCTCACCAAATACCATCATATTGGGAGACTTCAACTACCCTAACATAGACTGGGTGCATTATTCTAGTCCTAACACCCTAGCCCAAAGGTTCCTGGAATTCATTAACTCAAATGCAATGGAACAGCTAGTCACCTCTCCCACAAGGGGAGAAAATATACTAGACCTGATCATCACAAACATGAGGACAAAATGCTCCACACCGGAAGTATACCCCCCACTAGTGAGATCTGACCACAAACTAATCACCCTGGATATTCATATCTCACCTCCACCCCCAGCACAAAAGACTACAGTGAGAAACTTCTCAAAAGCCGACTTTACACTTCTCAAGACTGAGATGGTATCATTTAAGCCCCCTGGGCCAGAGGAAACCACATCCCACAATGCTGAATCCTTCACAAATGCCTTCTACGGATATCTCTAAGAATGCATGGATCATGCAATCCCAAATAAAACCAAGACCCTCTCCACCAAGGGCAGGCGTCCTGTCTGGTGGACCCCAGCCATAAACAAACTGTATAACAAAAGAAGGAAGCTACTGCAAGACAGAGCAAAATCCCACAAAGGGAAGGCATCTCTGACCAGCACTAGCAAAAAACTACGTTCACTCATAAAAACATCCAAGGCCAACTTTGAGAGAAAAATTGCTAAGGACACTAAAGATAACCATAAGACCTTCTTCAGCTATGTTAGAAACCTGGGCGGAAACCCTCAGATATGCTTAGAGTTAGTTCATAACGACAAAAAATACACTGAACCCACAGATATTGCCAACATACTGGCAGACAGGTTCAGTGCAAACTTCTCCCCTCCCTCACCCCAAAAGAAGAAATATTTATCCCAGCTGAATGTAACCTCCCTGTCATCTCAGATGTCCAGGTGAGAGCCACTCTCAGCAAAGCTAAAAACACAGCATCTATGGGACCTGACGGTATCCCGGGTTGCGTGCTACGTAATCTCCAAGAGGAGCTAAACCCGCACATAAGAATGCTGTTTAACCTTAGCCTTACTACAGGATATGTACCTGAACACTGGCGTACAGCAACAGTGGTCCCACTCCACAAAGGAGGCTCCTCTACAGGCCCTGGAAACTACCGCCCCATAAGCTTAACCAGCCTGGTCTGCAAAGCTATGGAAAGAATCATTACGGAACTCATAAACAGAGACATCGGGGACCTACAGACACTTGATCCTACCCAGTTCGGCTTTGTAAAGGGCAGATCCTGCCTTTTGAACCTGGTTGACTTTTTTGAAACAGTCACTAGAGCCATTGATGAGGGCAAAGCAGTCCATACAGCCTACCTGGACTTGGCTAAAGCCTTCGACACAATACCCCACTCAGGCATCATAGACAAGCTCAACAGCTTAAATGTAAACCCATATGTCACAAGATGGGTTGCAATCTGGCTAAAGGACAGAACCCATAAAGTCAAAATCGCTGGAGCTATGTCAGACTCAAAGCCAGTCACAAGTGGTGTCCCACAGGGCTCTGTCCTGGGACCCCTCTTGTTCGGCATTTATTTCTCAGATGTGAAAGCAAACACAACAACTTACCTATAATAATCCAGAATAATTAGAGCTGGAAACCAAAGTGACATAAGCGCATCCTGCCCTCCCATTAATTTTAATGTCAAAACCATGGCTCAGGACACTTACATTTAGTCTTCTACATTTGGAAGCAATTTATAAACTTTTACATACATTTTTAAAGGTTGCAAAACACACTTTTCTTTTCACATACAAAAAAATTTTGCATATGTAAAGAGAAGTGTGTTTCCCTTCTTTAAACATAATTTTAAGCAGTTTATTTAATCAGAAATTGTTCCCAGGTTGTCCCTGAAAAAATATTCTTGGTCCACCTAGTTAGCAAATAGATATTCCCCAGGATTCATGAAGCTCGGCGCAAGGCCGGCGTTAGGCTTGCACCAACCATGTGGCATGAAGCTGGTGCAGTAGCGCCAAATGCATATTAATGAAGGCGTGCTGCCGCCACAGCCACGTGCATGGAAAGGAGCGCGAGTGCATAGGGCATGTCAAAGTGCCGCACAGAGGTGTGGAAATGTCAGCTGTCGACGTACAACCTAAAATGCTTGCATATAACAATTTGCAAGCAATAGTAATCACATCTGTCAGTGTCCGTTCATACTGAAACGTATGTAAAGCATGCAAGACAGCTCCTGCGAACACAAAATGAAGAAGCAAACACAAATGCATGGTAGGGAATAACGGGTCCCTATCCCTCGAACAAATGACATTGAAAACCGTGTGACCGTAGTCCAACGCAGTGTAGATAGTTATACCAAGTGGAAGTGAAACGCATCATATGTTAGTGCGCCGCCAATAGGTACGTCCAGCCCAATGGTCAGGGTCATCAGCTGACCCATATTGTGAGGGAGAGTACACAGCTGGGCAGATGTGTCCATAACAAAAAATACGATAAATGTAAATATTTAGCGACCGTATGACCGAATTATATCCCACAACGCATGTAATAGTCACATACAATAGGTATGTCCGTATTTAACATACCATATGTGACAGGAAATAGAATAAGCATGTAAATGAAACAGAAGGAGCATATAAACTGCTACAACAATAAGGCAACATGTAGGCTGAAAGAAACAGTATTATCCATAGCGTTGACTGTGGGTACGTGTTGTCCAGTACAATCAGATATGTGTCCAGAATATATCCCATCCTGGACATAAGAAAAAGTGGCATCCTACCAATGATTAGAACAGTCGGCCAAATTCCACACATCTGCGGTCCAATCCGTACTGGTCAGGATGTGTCACAGTTGAATGGGTATTACCCGGGTATACCAACCATGTCATGAAAGTTAAGTATGGGCATGTACCTATGTGCATGAGGAATAGCATGTGGAAGGTCAAACATGGCAGGGTAGTCCACACAACCATACAGGTACTTGACATATGTAGGGTATGCAATGTGTTACCTTGACCGTGTCATGGGCCATCAACCAAAGCAGTGATGGATGGAGTGTCAGGAATATGTGTGTGGGGGGATGGATAATGGTATAATCCTCAAAGGTGAGACTGTGTCGTATGCAGAATAGGTGAACTGGAGGTGTATGAGGGAGCAGCGGGTGAAGCAGAAAGAAACACAAACAACATGTATACACATCTGCAATACAACCAGACAGGCCGTACTGTAGAACACAATCCCACAAACATATGAATATTAAAATGTGCGATACAAATGTACAGAAATGTCACCTGCACATACCCACAGATTGGTCCTGATGGAACTGGCCATATCAAATGCAACACACCTGGATGCATAATGGACTACCCAGCATCCCCTCCACAGCACACAACCAGCACCCATACCTGAACGTCCACCAAATCCAGCCATACTTGGCCTACTAGTTTGGCGCAGCCATATCTACACATAGTGACCACTACGCATACGTAGTAGGTAGTGTCACCCTAGGCAGTTTCAGGATTGCAAACTATGTATCCCTTGCATGTAAAATCCTCAGCACATTTTCCTAACACCAGAAGAATGGTCGGTATCGGTCTTGTTATTATTGGTCTTGCTAAATATTTGGATATCCCTCATGTGATAAGTAACATGTGTAAACATTAGAATGGGTATCAAGACACAATGTCCAGTCCTGTAGACATCTGGACACAAGTTGGAATGAGCATTCGCACAATAACTGGCCAGCCTCTTAACCACTTACAAAGCCAGTGACCTTTTGAGGAAAGGTGTTGAGTGAGAATGACTACTTACAACAATGAAGAGTAATAGATGCATTTAACTGCAGAAAATTACTAGTATCACGAATCTGTCAACATGTGTCAATCTGTCAATATGGTAGAAGTGTCCATGATTGTCCCTGAGTTATCATAGCCATGTCCCTGTCACTGTAGAAACGAGTCCCCAAGTATCACAGAGGTCCGTACACCAACCAACTGTCACATCTGTTGACAAGACTATTGCATACCTGTAGTGAATTTATAATTGATGTCCAGAATAATATTCATTGTATCTATAAATAAATGAAATAGTCAAATGGGAAGGGAAACACTTGGAAACCCCCCTATCCCACCCACCCTGTATTATGTAGTGGAACCACTCCCTGCCCTAAATTATGTAGCGCTAACCTAATAATGTTGTCAGAGGTGCCCAAACACCTGCATCTATAAACACAGGTAAAATGCTAAAATCAGGACTAACTCTGTCCATGTGCTACATCTGATATTTGAACAGTGTCAGGGCAGTTCTAGTCAACAGTCGGACAAGCCTAAACCCAGACTAGCACATGAACACCCTGACAATCAAACATGCGTATGTGCAAGGACTATAAGCGTAGGAGTTCTGAATATCCTTGGAGTGAGTAGACATGCAGCATGGGTCCAGAACAGTAGGAAACAGGGAATGTCGTAAGTGTAGTACTGCAGTTTTCCCAGCAGGAGAACGGATGCCTGCTGTGTAAGGGAAGTAGTGAGGCATATGTCAGAGTAGCTATGAACCATGGGTATACATATCAATGAGCCAGAATAACAATAGTGTAGTGGCTAGAGCATCCGCCTAAAGTGAAGGCATTCCCGGTTCAAGTACGACTATAGCACATATTAATTGTGTAATGAATGTCTCTGTGCTGTAAAGCCAACATTTATACATGTAAAGGTGACCGTGTTTGCATGGATCCGTTAACCGGATTCCATCAATCAAAGTGGTACTTTCATAAGGAATAAGGCACATGTAATCACAAAGAAGTGCCAGTAAACAAATGTAACTCAGAATAAGTAGATGCAAGTGTGCCTGCGTGGGTGTATGCAGCTTTTAGCATAGCAAATGTATGTTGTCTTGTACAGCTGTAACTTTTATAGATATATCTATATATATATATATATATATATATATATATATATATATATATATAGATAGCTGTGTGTATAAATAAATATCCACAGACATAACAGAAATATGCAATTATATATGTATATATATATATAAGGAACGCCGAAAGACGAAAGCAAACATAAGGGTTGTGAAGAGAATCTAGAGCAAGCAAGGAATTATAAAGTGCTCGCAGCGTATGTCAGATAAAGCTGCACAAGTGTGAGTAGAGCACCGCTATTCACACCAGAGGCAGGGTTATACCAGTGGCCATAACATCGTTGCAGTGTTACTTCAACATTGTAAACAGACGGAATGTAGTACATGTTACGACCAGCTACACTTGTAACCCACAAATCGTTCGTAATCCATAACACCAGGAAAGGCTCGTATGTGCAAATATGAATGGATGGTGAGCCTGTGAATACACGAGGTGGTACAAAATGTGTGTAGGACCCCAACGCTCTGGAGAGGGCAATGTGTAAAGGTGTGTCATGGCTGCGATAACAGGTGTATAATGGCTGGTATGTGTGGAAACTCAACACGGGTGTGCTGGAGAAACTATGGATATGCGATTATGGACACAGGAATGCTAGGGTATGCTGCGCCGGTTGCAATGGAGTGGCCCGTGGATGTCAGCTAGTACGTAGGTGCGATTCCCAGATAGAGCGTCGTCTGCATGGAGACATGCGTGAATGGGCGTATCGTTGTCGGACATTGTGCATCAGGGCTGGCAGCCCGGCACGTAAAACGCCACCCATGAGTGGAACGGAGTTCTGCTGTGACAACCCCAAACCGTGAAAAGCAGAAAGACACAAAGTACAGTTTTGTACCTACCATAAATGTAGATGTTCGAAGATCCACATTGCTGCAGTCCTTACACTTGGGTAGTCCGCTGTCCTCGGTCGGCCCGAATATCAAAGTATAAGGCTGACGTCGGTCAAAGCGCATTTGACTGACATCAGGACGTCAGGGTACAAATGCGCATGACCGACGTCATATCCTCAGTCTTTTCTTGCCCCAGATGTCAGAAGACCCTAAAAATAAAGGTCAAAACCAAAAGACAGCAAACAAACAACCAACCACCCTTGCACTAATTATATGTACAATATATACAATATACACAATATTTACAACCCAACCCACACAACCACCTCTAACTACAGAGGGTAACGAGGGAGGTAAATTGGACTGCAGCAATGTGGATCTTCGAACATCTACATTTATGGTAGGTACAAAACTGTACTATGTTCTTCATCTCACATTGCTGCAGTCCTTACACTTGGGTAGAATCCCAAAGCAGAGGTAAGGGAGGATGGCCAAACTATAAGGAAGCAGGAGCTGCCAAAATGCCCTGCAAAACAGCAGTGGCAAAACCAGCCCTGGATTTAGAGTAAAGTGGTAGGTGATAATGCCTAGAGAAAGTATGCACTGAACTCCAAGTAGCTGCCTCCAGAATATCTTTGGTTGTCACCCCCCTCAAAGAAGCTGTCGAAGTGGCAGTAGCCCTAGTGGAATGAGGCCTAATCCCAGCTGGAATCTCCTTGCCATGATGGGAATAGCAGAAAGCAATGCAAAACCCAATCCACTTAGAAATAGTTTGTTTTGACACAGGCTTGCCCTGAGAACTCAAAGCAAAAGAAACAAATAACTGCTGAGACTGCCTGAACCCTTTAGTTCTGTCCAAATAATAACGCAACTGCCTGTGTACATCTAAAGTGTGCAAAATCTTTTCCCCTTTATTTTGGGGATTTGCATAAAAAGTAGGCAAATGAATAGTTTGGTTTAAAGCCACACTAGAAACCACTTTAGGCATAAAGGAAGGATTAGTACGTAAAGATACCCTATCCTTATGGAAAATTAAGAAAGGCTCAACCGCCATAAGGGCCTGTAATTCAGAAACTCTTCTTGCAGAGGTAATGGCCAACAAAAAGGCAGTCTTCCATGATAAATATTTCAACTCAGTAGTAGCTGCAGGCTCAAAAGGTTGTAGAGTGAGTTTCTCCAACACAAAATTGAGATCCCAAGCAGGAGTAGGAGCTCTCCGTGGGGGTCTTATATTCTTTGCCCCTCTAAGAAATTGCTTGAACAAAGGATGAGAAAACAATGGTGGGTCACAGTCATAGTGAGCTGAAATTGCTGCAGCATGAACCTTAATAGAAGAGAAGGACAAACCTTTGTCCAGTAACTCAGTAAGATATTGAAGAGCCACACTTAAATTAGGCTCAGAAACATCAAAATCCTTTGCTGCACTCCAAAATAAAAACCTCTTCCATTTATCTGCGTACACTTTCCTTGTACTGGGCCTTCTAGCTTCCAAAATCACATTCAAAACTTGTTGTGGAAGTTGAGACCCTCTATGGTTCAAAACAGAATATGCCAGGCTGTTAGGTGAAGAGAGTGAAGTTTGACATTGAGCAAATGACTGTCCTCCTGGGACAACAGGTGTGGAATCGAAGGCAAAGGCCATGGAGGCTTCCGAACCAGACTTCTCAGTAATGGGTACCAGTGCTGTCGAGGCCAATCTGGAGCTATTAAAATCATCCTTGGCTTGTCCTGTCTGACCTTTAGAAGTACCTTTGGGAGGAGAGGCAGAGGTGGAAAGGCATACACATGAAGATTGCTCCAATTGAAAGAAAGAGCATCCACTTTCCAAGCTGTGGGATGAAACCTTTTCGTGCAAAACTTTGGCAGCTGATGGTTTAGTGGAGAAGCGAACAGATCTATGTCTGGAGTTCCCCATGACACTGTCAATTTCTGAAATACATGAGGATCCAATTTCCACTCGTGGGGATCCATAATCCTTCTGCTCAACACATCTGCTAAGGAGTTCTGTGCTCCCGGCAGAAACCTTGCCTGAAGATTGATCTGTAAACTGAGAGCAGTCTCCCACAAAATCATTGCTTGCCTGCAGAGAGGATAAGAATGTGTTCCCCCTTGCTTGTTGATGTACCACATGACAGTTGTGTTGTCTGTTAGAATCAACACCTGCCCTGGAAGAAGTAAATCCTTGAAAGCTATTAATGCAAACTGGACTGCTAACATCTCCTTCAGGTTGATATGTAGATGTTGAAGTCTGGCAGGCCACTTGTCTTGTATCCACTTTCCATTTAGATGAGCTCCCCAAGCTTTGTCTGAGGCATCTGTCGTTAAAATCTGACTCGCCTCTGGCCGGGTCACAGAGAGTCCCTTGTTTAGGTGACATTCCTGAGCCCACCACAAAAATTCCTTTTGAATGCAAGGTATTATTTGAATGACAGTGTCCAGATCCTGGCAGTGCTGTGTCCATACATTTTGAGATACCATTGCAGCTTCCTCATATGCAGTTTGGCATTGGGAAGCACCAGAATACAAGATGCCATGAACCCTAAGGCTTGAAGGACTGTCCTTGCAGTCAGCCGGACTGATGAGATAGTTGATGGAAGTAAAGGGAAAGATTCTTTTGTTTGTCCGGGGTCAAAAGGCCATCTGGGATGCTGTATTCAGTCTTACACCCAGAAAGCACATTTCCTGAGAGGGTACTAGACTGGACTTTATTTCGTTCACAGAATACCCCAGGCATCTTAGCACTGCTATCACATATTCCAAATGATGAAGAAGCTCTTCCCTTCCTTGAGCCAGAATCAGGCAATCGTCCAAATAAGGATAGATCTGTATTCCTTTTAGCCTGAAGAAAGCTATCACTGGAGCCAGAACTTTCGTGAACACTCTGGGCAGTAGATAAGCCAAAGGGCAATGCAGAGAACTGATAGTGAGAAGTCCCAGCTCAAAACGCAGATACTTCCTGCAACTTAGTCTGATAGGAACATGAAGGTAAGCCTCCTTGAGATCCAAAGTTACCATCCAATGATCTTTGCCCAGCAGAGGTAAAAGCTGTTGTAACGTCAACATTTTGAACTTGGGAATGTCCAGATAAGTGTTGAGGACAGATAAATCCAAAACTGGTCTCCACGTGTTCCCCTTCTTTGGTACTAGGAACAGGCGAGAATAAAATCCTAGGCCCACTTCTGGCATAGGGACCGGCTGTATGGCCCCTAGTTGGAGTAACAGAGAAATCTGCTTGTGAGCCTCTATTCTTTGTTGAGGAGGAACGTCTGGCATGCCTCTGAAAGGAGGCAAGGTATGGAAATAAAACCTGTAACCGTGGTGTATGATATCCAATACCCATCTGTCTTGGGTAATTAAACTCCAATTTTCTTTGAAAAGTGCCAACCTTCCTCCCAAAGGTGCTGCCAGGCGAGAAGGCTCTGGCAGCTGAAAAGGAGGTCATTGGGTCTGTTTGAAAGGACTGACCCCTGCCCTCACCTGAAGACTGTGCAGGAGAACTCCTGTTCTAGGCCTGAAAGAGCCCTGAGCTCTGCCCTACCACGTCTAGATCTACCCCTAGACTGGGAATCATAAGAAGGATACGTCCACCCCTTAGTAGGCCAATTTCTACTAAACTTTGGAGGCTGAACCTGCAAAAAATCTTTAACAGTCTGCATAGACTTAGCCTTGTCCTCCATTTTCTTTAAAACTGCCTCAACAGGAGAACCAAACAACACATCAGATTGTAAAGGAGCATCTAAAATCCTTGTTTTAACATGGTCAGATAAATTTTGATCCCTCAGCCAGGCGTGCCTCGAAGAACTGATCCAGTGGCAGCCACCCTAGACGAGGCCTGTACAGCATCAAAACCACATTGCAAAGAATGCTTACCCACCTGTTCAGAAACATGTACTAAATCTTGTAACTCTTTACAATCAATACCTTCCGCCAGAGCATCAACCTTAGACTTCAATTGTGAAAGGAGATAGTTTTGGTATTTCAACATGTGAAACTGGCAATTCAAAGCCCTCATAGCTAGAGTGGAAGAAGTATAAACTTTCTTTCCCCATCTATCCAAGGCCCTGGCCTCTTTATCTGCAGGAACCGGATTCTTGACAACAGAAGCCTTAACACCTTTAGGCCCCTGGCTAACAGTTTCTGGGTCTGCCCTAGGACTCTTAAAAGATACTTATGAGCTTCAGGCACCCTGTAATACCTATCTGGTTTAACAGGAGCAGGAGGCAAAGAATCAGGATTAAGAGAAGCCTCTGTAAAACATCTTCCACTACATCCAAAACAGGAGGTATAGCCAAAGGCCTATGCTGGGGTAAAACAAAAATTCCCTAAGCCTTTTCCTGGAATCAGAGAAGTCCTGACCTTCCCACTTAAAATGCTCCCTCATGGAATGAAGAGTTTCTGAAAAAGAAAAATCCTCAGGAGGAAAAGCAGAAGGAGTAGAATCATCCACATCAGAATCAGAATAAGGAGAGTACTCCTGCAAGTCTTCAGAAGACTCTGAAACATCGAAGCCTGCTCAAAACTCCTAGTTCAGGCTCCACCCTAGGTCTCTTATCAGGAGGGGCAAAGAACCCTAATCAAAGTAATCAAATCTTCTGCCATTTTAAGCATATGCTTCTTGGGCACAGTTCCAGAAGAACTAGGGGTGACACCAACTGAAGCTAATCCTGGCCTGCCTCTGGGAGAAGCCTTGGAAACAGAAGGAGAGGGCCTAACCACCCTAGGCAGGAGGGAGTATAGTAACCTGAGAAGCCCCATCGCCTGACCTGCCTCCTGAGAGGCCACATCCTGCAATAGCAAAGTCTCCTGGGATCCCAAAGAAACCTCCGGTGGAACCACCGCTCCACGACACCTCTAAAGAACCGGCATCCGCACGACGGTTCTTCTAGCCTAGGCTTAACTGCTTTGTCCTTGCGCTTCTTTGAAGAAGCGCCGGAGCATCCGACGGCATTTTATAATTGCACCGCTCAAGACTAACCTGGCACAATCTAATCTCCTCTTTATAGTGCGCTTATTGAATCTAGCACAAGAGCGACCAACAACGCCGTGCTCAGGCCCTAAACAAGGAATACACAAAGTATGATAGTCTCTATGCGGTATCTGTTTCCCACAAGAAATACAATTATTCACTTTTCTGACATCCGTTAAACCACTGAGGCAAGAAAAACAAAATATTCCCCAACGGGGTACTTAGCCAACTTTGACTCGGTCTGAAACTCCGGAATCGAAAAATTTCAGAACGCCAACCGGCACTTGCAATACTGCTTCTGCATCGGACCATGCGGCAAAAAAGACTGAGGATATGACGTCGGTCATGCGCATTTGTACCCTGACGTCCTCGTGTCAGTCAAATGCGCCTTGACCGACGTCAGCCTTATACTTTGATATTCGGGCCGACCGAGGACAGCGGACTACCCAAGTGTAAGGACTGCAGCAATGTGAGATGAAGAACATCTACATGCAGACATCAATATGCTGACGTACAATCTCAGTAACATAAACACTCATTCTATTAACATTAATAATATGAATGTGCACAGAAACAAACACAGTAGCAGGAATAACAGTCTGTGCATACGAGTAATAGGTCAAATGACACTATCGCATCACACTTATCAGCGGCACCCCAGACATGAAAAATGTGCGACATCTGTCCGCTGTATAACGTGCAGTATACTGATCACAAGTTCACCGGCGTGAAGTGTCAGTGTCATAATGACTAAGGCAATAGTATGCTGTTGAAGCAGAGATAAAACCCAATACACATGTGTAAGTGTCTATGTCCAAGAAATGTATAGGTTAACGGACAGACAGATGTATATATAGATAAAAACGTATATATATATATATATATATATATATATATACACATATACATTTATACAGATATATATATATATATATATATATATATATATATATATATATTTATAGACACACAAAGATATACTACACATATATATATAGATAGATAGATAGATATATACACAAACAACAGGTATAGATATAGACATATACACACAAAACAAATATGTCATTGTAGATATACAGATGTACATAACTAGGTTACTTTACAGCAATTAGGGGTAACATATATACAGCCCAGGCATATGTGACTGGGAGGTCCAATAAATAAACGTTGTACCCCTCCACACCGCCCAGCTAGGCCAGTCAGACATACAGACAGGCAATAAAGATTACTACACTGCTGCTGTCCAAAACACCGGCAGGAAAGTAGCAGTGGGAGAGATCTGCAAGGTGTACACTTTAAACATGGATAACGGTGTCCCTTGCTGGTGTCATCGATGCAAGCAGGATGTAGGTGTACATGGAACAGTAGGTTGTGCAAGTGTGATAATACATGGGTTGACAAAACGTACGACATGTGTCCTGAGATGGGGAGAGTGGGCAATGTGTAGGGGTGTGCTCATACCCCAGCTGCGCTCACAGTAAGTATATGTCATGAGTGCTGTAGAGGGGTGCCAGGTAGGTGGACCATGGGTATGCAATAATGGGCTTAAGTGTGCAGGTGCTGGTTGGCAGAGATGTAGTAGGCCCGCCCATTGGAAGTCATTAATATTCCTATGTAGGTATAGCAGACGCCTATACGTCCCAAACCTGAAGGGCACATCTACCGGATATACTGTAAACCATCGGGGGAATACATAGAGACCAAATCAGTGCCATGTACCCGATTAGCATGGACATCCATAGTTATGAATCAGAATGTAACAAAGTCCAAATAAACACTTCCAGAACTAGTGATATTAGGTGGACAGGCGGCGGAATACAGGTTATGACAGATGACATGTACGAGTCATAAACGGCATGTACCTAGACAAACGTGAATGAATACATATGCTCTGTGACTGTCAATGTGTCTGGTTAATAGAACCAATCATCTAAAAGTGTCCCACAGGGAGTTATGCAGTGTTCCTGATACAGTGTTCATCCCCCCCCCCCATTGGTATGTGAGGTCTGCTAGTGACGGAAAGTGCATAATTTGATGACCACCTCAGGTAGATGATAGCATAATAGATGGTTCCACACCCGTACGCCTGTGAGTGACACACCCGTCTGGGCAGTTGTGTCCTGCAAAATGAATGTTATGGCACATGGCCTGTGAGTTCGGGAAAGGAGGCCTTATATTGTGTGTAGTGGTGTCAGAAATTAATTTGTTGTATCAGAAACAGCTACATGTAATAGGAAACAGTATTAGCAATTATAATGCTACAAGAATAACCTTAATGTATGCAAACCATGGAAGTAGTTCACAACTGGCTGTGGGTTGACACATGTGATAGCTCTACATATAGGATCTATAGGGTCGCCACCAGTCTGAATGGCCAAAGTGGGACCTGCTCTGTAGAAATGTCAGACGTACCAGGGCAGAACATACCTACAGCCATGCATAGTACAGCAATATACATCTACATATAGGATCTATAGGGCCGCCACCAGTCTGAATGGCCAAAGTGGGACCTGCTCTGTAGAAATGTCAGACATACCAGGACAGAACATACCCACAGCCATGCACAGTACAGAAATATACATCTACATATAGGATCTATAGGGCCGCCATCAATCTGAATGGCCAAAGTGAGACCTGCTCTGTAGAAATGTCAGACGTACCAGGGCAGAACATACCTACAGCTATGCACAGTACAGAAATATACATATCTGCACAAATCAAAGCGTAGTCTAGCAGCTGTAAAGTTGCTTATGCTACTACATATAACAAATCGACGTGTCAGGTATACAAGACCTATAACAAGCAACCACTACAGACACGTAGAATATGAGAATGTCCCCTAATCAGGACAGTTGCACTGGCTAGAGTATCGTCACATGACATATGCCTAATGAGGGACTGTCCCATGCAATGTGGGAAAGGTGTCATTCCTACAGTCTCCCGTTGTGCAATCTGAAAGGTGGGAAACGTACAGTAGGTATGCGGTAGCATGACTCGCCGGACAGCTGCGTTAACAAAATCATATTCACATGTCAACATTGCAGAGTATCGGTTCCCATGTATCAGGCAGATGGGAGCAGATCATATGAGGAACACGCATATAACATGAGTACATCACTGGACAGGCCGCCGAGTTAGTACAGCCGAACGCCTGCCGTCGCCAAATGGTTAGACATACCCAATACTGTAGTCATGTAGTCTGATGTAATATGCATCACAAGGGATCACACACACCCAGCATGAGTGACAAATGTAAGCAAAAATGTTGGTGAGCGAGTGGCTGTAAGCGTGTTTGTCTACCAGTATGCCAGTATTGCACTGTCAAAGAAATGTGGAGTCTAAACGGGTAAAAGGTGCTGTAACCAGAGATCTGCAGTGCTTAACACTGTGCAAACCCATGCACAACTGCTCCCACCTGCTGGAATGTGCCTTACCCAGTCCGTATCCAAAGGCCGGGCTTGGGTTTTTTTGGGGTTTCCCC